>NW_026872412.1:0-13474 GCF_032173495.1 Musca vetustissima
ATTGCTAAGGGAATATGGTTAAGAAGGGATATTTGTTCTATTTTGTATTCATGCTCTAATTTATAACTCTTTCATTTCATTTGTTTCGAATGATGTTGAATTCAGCATCGAAGGAAAAAGGTGTAACAACTGCTGTTAGTTTCGATTAAAAAAGTTAAAATAGTTTGCAGAAATTGCAGGCAGAGAATAAATTGGATTCTTATTTTTTTGGTGAAAAAAAGATGCAAAGTAAGAAAAATATTAAAATTTCAAAATTTCAAGGAAAGAAGCTAATACCTTTTGTTAGGACCAATTAAGAAGGACCTATCTTTCCACAAGAAAATTCAAATTACATTATAGCATCATGACCACTTTTTGGTAATATTTTAATACCTATAATTTCGTTAAATATTTTTCATATTTTGATATTTTTTATTTCACTTTCATTTCACGATTCTGTCATCCTATCGTCCGTAGTAAAAATTTCAACTATGACAGGATTTAAGAAACATGTTTAAAAGAGATGAGCTGTAAACGTTGACTGCATTTCTTCGAGTGTTAATGCATTGCCATAACATCAAGCTGTTTCTTTATGAATGATCCCTACCTACAATAATGTAAAGAAACACAAGAAGACAAGGGAAAAATTGTTTTATAAATGATTATTGTGTTTAACTTAGACGTCATATATTTTTCAAAAGTGTCATAAGAGTTTTACTAGGATATGCTTTATCTCTTAGATGATAGACAAAAAATGTGGAAAATGTTCTTGTTGTGACAAAATGCAACAACTTTTTTCTATAGTAAAACTTAAACAAAATAAAACCAGTAAGGAAAGTAGTAAAGTCGGACGAGGCCGACTATATGATACCCTTCACCACTTTGAGTATATTCAACAGATGAATCCTAACAGACGTCGCATTTATAAAGGACCAGTAAAATGAAATTGGAACCATAAACAGGACATTCTGCAAGCGATACTAAATTGTTCATTTGGTCAGATCTTCAGGATTCAGGAAACTTAACACACATCATTCAAGTCCTAATTTGTTACGCTGTGCCAAATTTCGTGCTTAAATCGACTCAAAAAGTGATTCTATGCATATTCTCAAACGGAACCATGTGTCTGTCTCGTTTCCTTTTGCCTCTTACAAACATATGCACAAAGACATAATACCCTGTACCAGAAAAAGAATTTGGTTCAAGAACCTCAAAACCTGGGGGCTACCAGAAAAAATTGACCAATATTTATAATTTATAGTGAAGAGATGTACTACCTAATAGGAACTCGACGTACTAAATTACAGTCGATTTGGTCGAAAAATACGATCAGAACCCCCAAAATACCAAAAATTTGGGGGTACCGATATATAACGGGACTACCAGAAAAACTGGACCTATATTTATAATTTTTAGTGGAGTAATTTGGTACCCAATAAGAACGCAATGTACAACATTTCAAAGAATTCAGTTATAAAACGAGCCCAAGAACCCGAAAATACCCAAAATTGAGGGTACCCTTATATGGGGGCTTTCCGAAAAAATGGACCTTTATTTATAATGTTTGGTAGGGAGATTTGCTACCCAATAAGAACACAAAGTACCAAATTTCAGCGAATTCGGTCGAAAAATGCGATCAAAACCCCCAAAATACCGAAAATTGGGCGTAATCTTATATGGGGGCTATCCGAAAAAATGGACCTTTATTGAAAATTTTTGGTAGGGAGATTTGCAACCCAATAAGAACTCAAAATATCAAATTTCAGCGAATTCAGTTAAAAAACGCGCTCAAGAACCTCAAAATACCGAAAATTTGGGTGTACCTTAAATGGGAGCTATGCCTAAACGTGGACCGATTTTCTGCAATTTCAATAGGGTTCGTCCTTGGGCCATTTAAGTGACCTTTGCCAAATTTCATCCAAATCGGATTATAAATGCATCCTGTACTTTGTTAACAAAAATACATGTACAGACGGACGGACATGCATAAATCGACTCAGAAAGTGATTCTATGCATATTCTCAAAAGGAACCATGGGTTTATCTCGATTATTTTTGCCTGTTACAAACATATGCACAAAGACATAATACCCTGTACCACAGTGTGGTGAAGGGTATAAAAATAGAGGAATCAAAAGTATAAGAGGAAAGGGTACAACATATTGCACAAAAAACAGCCAGGAAACTTCAAAAGTCAGACGGGTAATGGTGATACCCTTCACCACTTAAGGTACATACAAGATATCTTAATATATACCATATCCTGTATATAGACATAGCATCTTTGAAGGACCATTGTGATGGAGTCGGGCAAAATTAAATGTATGAACTACCTAGATATTTGAACAATTTGAAAAACCCCATACACATACCATTCTGAAATCAATGAAAAATTGCATGTCAGGCGGGCAGACTTGGATTCTTTGGTGTACTATTTGTATGAAATCGAGCAAAATTATGTATGGTAGCTATATATAAACACAAGAGCAACACTTGCATACACCTATCAACAAATCCGACACCGATTTCAACAAATCTTAACACACATAATTCTTGCCTCAATTGCATTCGCGTTGTCTAAATCGGACAAATATTGGCAGTTTGGTGCACTACTTACAAAAATCGAACGAAGATATATATGGGAGCTATATCTATTTCTAAACCGATTTCAACAAAACTTCGCATACTAGACCTAATTCAGTACGCAGCGCAAAATTTTGTCTCAATCGGACAAATATTTGAAGTTTGGTGCATCATTCACATAAAATCGGGCGAAACTATGAATGGGAGCTATATCTAACTCTGAACCGATTTCAACAAAACTTCGCATACATCAACCAGCAGTTAATTTAATACGTTGTGCAAAATTGTTTCTCAATCGGAATAATATTAGTAGATTGGTGCGCTATTTAGATAAAATCGGAAAAATATATATGGGAGCAATATCTGAACCGAGTTTCTCCAATTTCATTAGGGTTCGTCCTTGAACCTTGTAAAATTCAGCTAAAACCTTAAAAAAAAACAGTGAGCGGAGCAGTATAGTCGGACGGAGCCGACCGTACGATACCCTACACAACTATCACGGAAATCTAATTTCTGCGGATTTTTATTCCGAGCCTGGCAATATTTCGTGATAGTTGCCGTGATAGTTTTCCGATTAGAGGTCAACAGCACCTCCTCCTTACACTGACATATTTTCCGAATATTACTAATATTCAGTACAGTCCTTCTAATTACTTGTCCAGATTCCATTGACCGTGGGTTGTCAACCACCAATTTAAAGGTCAACCACTCCTCATGGATATGCTATCAACTTCTCGGGACTTTGTTCTTCATGGGTAAATATATGCGCTATAGAATACAAATTTTGTCATTTTTCACACAAAAGTCAGGGTCCATTTGACCCGCTAAATATTGACCGATCTTTATCAAAGAAGGCATGCTTATTATTTGGCCCGATCCCCTTCTCCATGCAAAAATTCGCAGTGTTTGGGCCATAATTGCGGCCTCTAGAGCGATCAGAAAAACCGACAAAAATAAAGTTTTTGGTCCATTTCATCCCCTAAATATTATCCGATCTTTACCAAAAACAATAGGGGTCTTCATTGGCCATAACCCATCCTACATGCAAAATTTCGTGAAGATTGGTCCATAACTGTGGCCTGTATCGTGTTTACAAATTATAATGGACAGACGGACGGACACACATGTCTAGATCGACTCAGCTAGTCGAGATATGACGATCGGTATACTTAAAGGTGGGTCTAGGATCAATATTTCGCGGCGTTACAAATTTTTGGGGCTGCACAAAGCTATAATACCCTGACAACATAGTTGTGTAGGGTATAACAACTTTCCAAATGCTAGGTTATATAAACTTCACTACGTTGTGCAAATCGGTCTAACTGTGGGTCTTTGGTGCACCTTTTACTTAAAATCGGACTATACTATATATGGGAAATAAATCTAAATCTGAACCGATTTCAACAAAACTCGCCACACGATATGTTATAATAACTTCAATAAGTTGTGCAAAATTTTGTGCCAATCGGACCTACCTGGGGAGTGGACTTTGATGCACCATTTACATTATGTCAGACGAAAATATATATGGGAGCTATATATCTAACTCTGGACCGATTTTCAGGAAACTTAACACACATCATATAGTCTTTCGTGCAAATCGAAAGATATATAGAGACGTTGGTGCACCATTTACATAAAATCGGAGAAACTATATATGGGAGTCATATCTAAATCTGGACCGATTTTCATGAAACTTGGCCAAATTATCCATATATATATATATATATATATATATATATATATGTGAGCTATATCTAAATCTGAACAGATTTTTCCCAATTTCAATAGTGTCCGTCCTTGGGCCAAACAAATGAGTTATGCCAAATTTCGTCCAATTCGGATTATACATGCGTCCTGAAATTTGTTTACAATTTAACACCAACAGACGGAGGGACTTGCATAAATAGACTCAAAAAGTGATTCTATGCATATTCTCAAAAGGAACTATGAGTCTATCTCCTTTCCTTTTGCCTGTTACAAACGTACGCACAAAGACATAATACCCTATACCACAGAGTTGTAAAGGGTATAAAAATTGGTATCTAGGGAGGATTATGAAAATTGACTACTAGAGTTTTTTGCAAAATGGCAACAAATCATACAACAAAAAGTTTTCTTTTGCATTTTACAAACATATGCACAATGACACAATACCCTGTACCCCAAAAATTCGGAAAATGCTTGAAGCCGATGTTGGAGTCGATAGTACGGTCCATATAATATCATGTTTGAAGATTATTTCACACAAATGTTGACCGCGATAACGCCACAAATGGTCCATCCGCTTAGTCCAATTTTGACATACTCTTTCTAACATTTCGTTCGTTATCTCACAAATAAATATTTCATTACTGTATTCAAATGCGTCAATTGAAACGGGCTTGTCTGCCTACAAAAATAATCTAAAAACGGCGCCCAATTGCCCGGTCTTGAACGTGAAATAAAATTTTCACCAAACTCGACTCTCAATATAATATGTCCATTGTTATCTGTGCTGTGTGGCATATACCACCTTTTTGCTAAAACCACATTTTATGCATCTCAAGCTCTTTCATTTAGGGGGAAAAAAAACTTTGTATACAGCGATCAAATAAACAGACATAAATAATGTTTTTGTTCCATTTCATCCCTTAAATATTAGCTGATCATTACCAAAAGCACAGAAGACCCCTTCTTTGGCCGAACCGTCCAGAACGTTCTACAAAAATCTGCAAAATTTTGTGACGATGGATCCATAGATTGTAGACCTTTGAACATTATTTCAAAATACCGGGACCTTATATGTGAACTTGTACGTCATGGACCAACATTGAGAATCGCTGCTCCTGCTGGAGGTTTCTAATCATTATAGATTTGACTGGTGTAAAGCGCAAAAATAAAAAAAAAAATTGCCAAAAATTGGATTCCTGACAAAAAAAAAAAAAAAACAACTGAAAAAGTGTTATGTTCGGCCGGGCCGAACTTTGGATACCCTCCACCATTGGACTGATACTAATAACGCATGGTAGAATATACAATCCTCAAACTTCTGCAAATTAGATTGCAAATTTAGATTAGCAAACGTCATTCTAGACGTAATTCAATACGCTATGCCAAAATTCGTGCAAATCGAATGAGTTTCAGGGACTTTAGTCCGTAATTTGGACATATATGTATATATATATATATATATATATGGGAGCTATATCTAAATCTGAATTATTTCAAAATACCGGGACCTTATATGTGAACTTGTACGTCATGGACCAACATTGAGAATCGCTGCTCCTGCTGGAGGTTTCTAATCATTATAGATTTTACTAGTGTATACAATCCTCAAACTTCTGCAAATTAGATTGCAAATTTAGATTACTTATTGTAGGAATTAGCTAATATTTTCTGTTATAGTTAAATGATGGTTATGCCTAATTAATGACGGACATATGCGGACATATGCCAATTTCGAACCCAATATTTTTGTTTTGTGTCTCAATTCTTTCCTTCAGGAAATAATTTTATATGGTAGAGATGCCTAAATCATCAGGATCGTTTTTTTATCACGATTTCGATCGTCTTAGAATAACATAATTTGTAGGGTAAAACTGAAAATTTCGAGTAACGACTATTCCCTATACTATGTTAGAATACGCCTATATGAATACAACCTGCTACACATGGAACTAATCAAGTAATTATTTTAATATAAGAAGGGGGTTATATGGAAAGTATCCCTAAAAGGGGGCGAATATTATTAATTTTTGTTAGGAGGATTTGTTATCATATGCGACTACAAAATACAAATTACAACGAATTCGCTTGAAAAACGTGCTCAAGAATTCCAAAATACCGAAAATGGAGAGTGTCTTATATGGGGGCTACCCGAAATAATAGTCATATATTTATGATGTTCAGTGAAGAAATTTGGTACCCAAAAAGACTCCAATGTACCAAATTTCAGCGAATTCGGTTGAAAAACGTGCTCAAGAACGCCAAAAATTGGGGGTGCCCTTATATGGGGTTTATGCCTAAACGTAGACCAATATAGCCCACCTTCAAACTTGACCTGCCTGCAGACTCTATGCAAAATTTTGACGAGCTATCTCAATTCCTTTAGAAGATAGCGTGATTACAACAGACGGACGGACGAACATGGCTAGATCGTCTTAGAAGTTGGCCCTGATCAAGAATATATATACTTTATGGGGTCGGAAATGAATATTTCGATGAGTTACAAACGGAATGACAAAATTAATATACCCTCCATACTCCATACGGAGGGTATAAAAAAAGGGCTCTGATGAGCCGACTCCTAAACTCATCATGAGATGTGACGGGAGAAATTAGACAAAAACCAGTAAGGAAAGTAGTAATGTCGGACTGGACCGACTATATGATACCCTTCACCATGGGTACATATGTATCCGAAAAAATGTCGCCTTTTTGAAGAAATTTTGACATGAAATTGAAGGAACTTAAATGTGTGATTTTTATATCTTTCTGGAACCTATGCTAAATTTCATTTCATTTGGGCAAGTTTAGAGTCGTTTGCGCACAGAGGGACAGATTTGTGTAAATCGATTTAAAGCTATTCGGTATGCTGCACTGTTTAAAATTTAATCTCAATAAATAAGTTGAAATTATATATGGAAGCTACGAGAGCTGTCCAGACTTCCAGACTTAATTCAATACGCTATGCCAAAATTAGTGCAAATCGAATGATTTCCTGAGACATTGGTGCACCATTTACCTAAAATCGGACGAAACTATGTATGGAAGCTATATCTAAATCTGAACCGATTTTCACGAAACTTAGCAAACGTCATTCTAGACGTAATTCAATACGCTATGCCACAAATCGTGCAAATCGAATGAGTTTCAGGGACTTTGGTGCACCATTTACCTAAAATCGGACGAATGTATATATATATATATATATATATATATATATGGGAGCTATATCTAAATCTGAATCGATTTTCACTAAACTGAGCACACATCATTCTAGACCTAATTCAGTAGGCTATACCAAATTTCGTGCAAATCGATAGATATATAGGGACTTTGGTACCCCATTTACATTAAATCGGACGAAGCTATATATGGGAGCTATATCTAAATCTAAATCGATTTTCACGAAACTTAGCACAGATCATTCTAGACCTAATTCAGTAGGCTATATCAAATTTCGTGCAAATCGAAAGTTATATAGGGACTTTGGTGCACCATTTACCTTAAATCGGGCGAACTATATATGGGAGCTATATCTAAATCTGAACCGTTTTTCACGAAACTTAGCACACATCATTCTAGACCTTATTCAGTAGGCTATATCAATTTTCGTGCAAATCGAAAGATTTATAGGGAATTTTGAACACAATTTACCTTAAATCGGACGAAACTATATATGGGAGCTATGTCTAAATCTGAACCGATTTTTCCCAATTTCAATAGGGTTCGTCCTTGGGCCAAACAAATGAGCTGTCCAAATTTCATCCAATTCGGATCATAAATGCGACCTGTACTTTGTTTAAAATTTAACATCTACAGACGGACGTACGGACAGACGGACGGACATGCATAAATCGACTTAGAAAGTAATTCTATACATATTCTCAAAAGGAGCCATGGAACTATCTCGTTTTTTTTTTTTTTTTTTTGCTTGTTGAAAACATATGCACAAAGGCATAATACCCTGTACCACAGTGTGGTGAAGGGTATAAAAATGAAACGAACGGTGTTGACGGTTCTGTGGTTCGAGGGTTTGGAAACATTTCTGGTCTTTATTTTTGATCACCCAAAAATACACACGGACAAAAATATGCATTCTTATGCTTTCACTAATTGACCCGCTGCGTGTGTGACAACATAACGCACCGCTTATCGAAACCATATACATTTGCATCCACAACATGTGGGTTATAAATAAAATATTTGTGATCTATATTTAAATTGAAATATTTTTGTTACACTATCTGACTCTAGAATTTAAGCTCTTACCTCAAAATATATATTGTTTCCAATATGAACTCGGTTATAATTCTTGATTCAGTTTCATCTTGAAAAGTTTTAACTCAGCTCCTTAAAATGTTGTGATTTCGATCATTTGCTATGGTCTTGTGAACGGCAGCGATAATTCGACACTTCAGCGAGTTTATCCTTTACATTATAGAATATCCCACGAATCTTTCTCATTGTGACATTTATTGTAATATAAATTCCAAAACAAAGGTTTTCCCATTAGTAATTATTTATTGTCATCATCACGAAAACACTGTTTTTATTCAAAGTCATATATATATTGACTTCACATTAAGATATTTAACCTTAAATAATATTTCATTCATATTGTGACCATCAACTATTTCCAATTCTCAGCTTCCCAAAACACTTCCTTTAATTCCTCCGAAAATCTTTTTCTTTTAAGATACAAGTTTTGAATTAAATTTGGCAAAAATATTTGTCATTGTGTCAGGGTTATTGAAATTTCTTATATTATTAAATAGTTGACTAATTGCTACATGAATGTTACTTCAACTCTCACTCTCTGGCAAATTGCTTGAAATGTACAATTTGTCTAAATCTCTTTCCATACCACTCCCATCCACTTTCCCAAGCGCCCTCTTGTACTCTGCTGCTGTGCACAACAAAATGTCCTTCAACATTTATAAAACATTTAATTTTACGTCTTTTACTTTCTCTTTTGTCAAAATGCCGCCTCCCAGCCCCCGAGACTCTAAGGCGTACAATGCACAGAAAGTAGAGAAGGAAAAATGCTTGTGGTTATACTACGGAATAGATGACAAAACTGATGGCTGTTGTGTGTTGTAATCTTAAGCTAGAAAGATGACAAGGCGACAATGAATGCTGAAAGGAAAAACACAAACAGAAACACAAAAACAAGAACAACAACAACACAAACTCGTCACCAAAAGGAGAAAAGACCAAATTTTGTATGTTTAGTTGAAAGTTGTTGGGCTTTCTAGTTTCTATGACAGAGACAGAGACAGAGACACAGACACCAAAACACTCACACAATAACTAAAGTTGTTTCCTTTTTAGATTTTATTATATGGATTTTATCCTTGATGAGAATAGATCCTTAGAGGAAAATAGTGAACAATTATTGTTTTTTGGGGAAGGAAGACTAGGGAAATTCTCGATTTTGAAAACAAAAATCTTGTGCCCAAGTCCACCAATTTGGAAGACCACGTTCCAAGATGTTGTTATCCACTTGGTCTACTTTCTACTTGGTCTCGATCTAATTCGTGGCCTTCCCCTTCTACGCGAACCATCAGTAGGCTCATTATACCCTACACAACTATGTTGTCAGGGTATTATAGCTTTGTGCATCCCCAAAAGTTTGTAACGCCGCGAAATATTGGTCCTAGACCCACCTTTAAGTATACCGATCGTCATATCTCGACTAGCTGAGTCGATCTAGACATGTGTGTCCGTCCGTCTGTCCACTATAATTTGTAAACACGATACAGGCCACAGTTATGGACCAATCTTCACGAAATTTTGCATGTAGGATGGGTTCTGCCCAATGAAGACCCCTATTGTTTTTGGGAAAGATCGGTTTTCGGTTTTTCTGGTCGCTCCAGACGCCGCAACAATGGTCCGAACATCGTGAATTTTGCATGGAGAAGGGGATCGGGCCAAAGAATAAGCATGCCTGTTTTGATAAAGATTGGTCAATATTTAGCGGGTCAAATGGACCCTGACTTTTGTGTGAAAAATGACAAAATTTGTATTCTATAGCGTATATGTTTACCCCTGAATGACATAGGCCCGAGAAGTTGATATTATATCCAAGAGGAGTGGTTGACCTTTAAATTAAGACCAATTATATGGTTGTATTTGCTCGGATGTGGGAGTTACACCTAAATATTTACAGGTATCTCCGTATTCGTATATTATTTAGTAACCCATTATCACTCTGGAGAGCGGAACTAAAGCGCTGATCGCTTTGAAATGTTCCATGGGGTTCCAGTTATGGTCAAGGACAACGCCTATAATTTTCGGTGATGATCAGATAATAATTTTGGAATGAAGTGGACCGAAAACTTAAATTTTTGTGTTATTTTCGAGTCGATCTATAGACCTCAAATGAAAGCCGAACATCACAACACAACCCACGGTGAAGGGAATCTGTACAATAGCTGTACTGAATACTCGCAATATTCGGAAAATATGTCAGTGTGAGGAAGAGGTGCCTCTAATCGGGGTGCAAATAAGAGGGTGCAAATATCACGAAATATTGCCCAGTCTCGGAATAAACATCCGCAGAAAATTTGAGTTCCGTGGTAGTTGTGTAGGGTATCGTGTGGTCGGCCCCGTCCGACTATACTGCTCCGCTCACTGGTTTTTATATGCCTTTTGAGTTGGGGCATTTTCATTCATCCGCACAACATGGCCTAGCCACCGTAGTCGCTGCAGCTCAATACGACTGACTATGTCGATGTCCGCGTATAAATTGTAAAGCTCGTGGTTCATTCGACGCCGATATTCACTGTCGACGCAGATGGGCCCGTAGATCTTTCAGAGAATTTTTCTCTCAAATACCCCAAGAGCTGCCTCGTCTGATTGGGCAAGTACCCATGCTTCTGATCCATATAATAGCACGGGTAGTATCAGCGTCTTGTAAAGACCATAGTAGCATCTGTTGGCCATCACAATCCTTCTCCGAATTTCTAAACTGATGTCATTCGTTTTATTTATGGCGGTACCAAGATATATTAAGTCTTTAACTGCCACCGTTCCACAGTTGGTCCGAGTCTACTGGACGTCTTGCGCGTTGATACCATCAGCTAGGTCTTCTCGCCATTTACTGCCAGACCCACTTTGGCAGACTCCTTTTCAATTTGTTCAAAAGTGGCTGTTACCGCTCGCACTGTTCGACCGAATA
The DNA here is from genome assembly GCF_032173495.1 of Musca vetustissima. Taxonomy (NCBI): domain Eukaryota; kingdom Metazoa; phylum Arthropoda; class Insecta; order Diptera; family Muscidae; genus Musca; species Musca vetustissima. The sequence goes on from NW_026872412.1 coordinate 11,452, forward strand.
TATCGATGTCATCGGCGTAGGCGAGTAACATGTGTTGTTTGGTGTACACAGTGTCATTTCTGTTCACCTTTGCCTCTCGTATGACTTTTTCCAGCAGGATGTTAAAAAGATCACACGACAAACTGTCACCTTGTCTGAATCGGTCCGTTCGGTATTGAAGGGCTCCGATAGATCCTTTCCTACTTTAACTGCTGACTTTGTGCCACTTAAAGTTATCCTGCATAGCCGTATTATTTTGCAGGAATGCCGAACACAGACATGGCTTTAAACACCTCTGAACGGATATGGCTGTCGAATGCGGCTTTATAGTCGACAAATAGGTGGTGTGTGTCGATGTGTTTTTCGTGGGTCTTTTCCAGGATTTGGGGCAGAGTGAAAATCTGGTCAATGGTGGATTTGCCAGGTCTGAAGCCGCATTGGTATGGTCCAATGGTGTCATTGACCATTGGCTTCAATCGTTCACACAGCACACTGGATAGTACTATAAATGCGATGGGAAGGAGACTTATTCCTCTATAGTTGGCACAAATAGTCTTGTCTCCTTTTTTGTGCACGGGACACAGGATGCTGAGGTTCGAATCATTGGACATGCATTCATCTAGCCAAATTGTGCTAATCAGCTGATGCATGCTCCTGACCAGTATATGATCACCAGTCTTGAATAGTTCGGCTGGTAACCCATCGGCTCCTGCTGTTTTGTTGTTCTTAAGCCGATTAATTGCTTTTATGACCTCATCTTGGCTAGGTGGTATACACTTTATACCATCATCTTATTGGTTCTGGCGTATCTTCTTCAAGGCCACTATTTGGTACCAGGAGCTTTTCAAAATGCTACTTCCAGATCCTCAACACGCTGTCTGTATCTGTCACCAGGTTTCCTTCTTCATCTCTACAGGAGGATGTGCCTACACCAAAGCCTTCGGTTTGGTGTTATACTCGTTGGTAAAATTTCCGGACTTCATTCTGACTCCTGTACATCTAGATTTGCTCACGCTCACGTTTTTCTTGTTCTTTCTTCTTTTTTCTGAAAACACGTTTCTCCTCACTCCTTTTCTCCCGATAATTCTCCATTACTGTCGGCAGGGTTGGCCTATACGCTGCGTTTTTCGCATCAGTAACATTACGACACTCCTAATCGTACCATGGGTTTCTTGGTGGTGGTTTTTGGTACCCAATTGTTCCTTTTGCTGCAGTTTGTAGGGAGTGGGCAATTCTTTGCCATTGTGCTTCTATGCTATTATCGGGACAAGAAGTGATTTCTTCAAGCAGATGGGTAAGTTGAGCGGAGTAGGGCTCGACTACCTGTTGTGTTTGCAGCTTTTCGACGTCGAGTTTCCGTGTTTTATTAGATCGCACCTTTGCTGCAATATTAAGACGGGTGCGTACCTTGGCTGCCACAAGGTAATGGTCCGAATCGATATTGACTCCTCGGATCGATCAGACGTCTAAAACACTGGATGAATGCCTACCGTCTATCACAACATGATCACTTTGATTTCTCGTTACTTGATCAGGAGAGATCCAGGTGACGTTGTGCATATCGAGATGCTTGAATCTGGTGCTGGTGTAATTAACCCGACGCTTCAACCCATTTTTTAATGTTCTTATGGGTGAAATAAACTCCTGTGTTTAGCCATTGAAAAAATATTTTTAAAAAATCCACTCATATGTTTAGTCCTTAAAACAATACTTTTAATAAGTGAAAAAGCGTTAAGATCGACCGGGCCGCACTTTGGATACCCTCCACCATAAATATACTGACAGGTACTTGAAATAAAAATATAGGGAACATACTAAATATTGGTCCTAGACCCCATGTTTCTTTGGACCAAATTTATTTCAACATGGGGAATAACGGTCAACTCCTTCTGGTACCTGCCACACAGGGGTTAGGCGTAAATGCGGGTTACAGTTCATATATACGAATATATAAGGTTAATTATCGAACATTATGTATGGGGGGTACCCTTATATGGAGGCTATCCGAAAAATGGGCCTATATTAATAATTTTTGTGTAGTTTA
>NW_026872413.1:0-13379 GCF_032173495.1 Musca vetustissima
GTAGGTCCCTAAAAAAATATTCTTTAATAAATCCACGCCTTGTGTAGGTCCCTAAAAAAATATTCTTTAATAAATCCACGCCTTGTGTAGGTCCCTAAAAAAATATTCTTTAATAAATCCACGCCTTGTGTAGGTCCCTAAAAAAATATTCTTTAATAAATCCACGCCTTGTGTAGGTCCCTAAAAAAATATTCTTTAATAAATCCACGCCTTGTGTAGGTCCCTAAAAAAATATTCTTTAATAAATCCACGCCTTGTGTAGGTCCCTAAAAAAATATTCTTTAATAAATCCACGCCTTGTGTAGGTCCCTAAAAAAATATTCTTTAATAAATCCACGCCTTGTGTAGGTCCCTAAAAAAATATTCTTTAATAAATCCACGCCTTGTGTAGGTCCCTAAAAAAATATTCTTTAATAAATCCACGCCTTGTGTAGGTCCCTAAAAAAATATTCTTTAATAAATCCACGCCTTGTGTAGGTCCCTAAAAAAATATTCTTTAATAAATCCACGCCTTGTGTAGGTCCCTAAAAAAATATTCTTTAATAAATCCACGCCTTGTGTAGGTCCCTAAAAAAATATTCTTTAATAAATCCACGCCTTGTGTAGGTCCCTAAAAAAATATTCTTTAATAAATCCACGCCTTGTGTAGGTCCCTAAAAAAATATTCTTTAATAAATCCACGCCTTGTGTAGGTCCCTAAAAAAATATTCTTTAATAAATCCACGCCTTGTGTAGGTCCCTAAAAAAATATTCTTTAATAAATCCACGCCTTGTGTAGGTCCCTAAAAAAATATTCTTTAATAAATCCACGCCTTGTGTAGGTCCCTAAAAAAATATTCTTTAATAAATCCACGCCTTGTGTAGGTCCCTAAAAAAATATTCTTTAATAAATCCACGCCTTGTGTAGGTCCCTAAAAAAATATTCTTTAATAAATCCACGCCTTGTGTAGGTCCCTAAAAAAATATTCTTTAATAAATCCACGCCTTGTGTAGGTCCCTAAAAAAATATTCTTTAATAAATCCACGCCTTATGAAGGTCCCTAAAAAACATTCTTTGTGTAGGTCCCTAAATCCACGCCTTGTGTAGGTCCCTAAAAAAAATTTTTTTTATAAATCCACGCCTTGTGTAGGTCCCTAAAAAATATTCTTTAATAAATCCACGCCTTGTGTGGGTCCTTAGAAAAATATGTTTCCCTGGTTGTGTAGGGTGCAGTTCACAATTAAATCTTTTCCAAACAAACTTCGTAATATTTATCTAATTTATTATGAAATCCTCTATCAAATCATGGAAGTTATTTATTTGTTATCCCCCAAGAAGAGCTGAGAACAGTCGCCAGTATATGATGAGTATCGAACACACAAATACACCCCCATATCCCCTTAAAAAAAGTTCCGATAAAACTTTTGATGTCCACAAATAAACAAGAAAACACATTTTATGAACTTTTCATTCTTTCAAGGATGAAAGACATCCAGCTGACCATAGAGGATGAGGAGGTGGTCAGCAAATTGAATACGTCATACAAGGAGGCACTCATAAAGGTTAAATGTATCCACAAATACATCATTTTGGGGTAGCACCAATACATGCCTCCCTACATGGGTTGTTAGACATCATTTTTTTGTTTCACAACAACATCGAAAAGCAAAACTACAAACAAAACGCCTCATAAACACCAGAATGAGATGAACATCTACACATCGTTCTCCCCCCCCCCCCTCTCCCCTGTGGCGCTAATATGTATCACTATGGTGTGTGCTCAAGTTCTTTCCTCCCCCCACACCATATTTAACCTCCAGGAGGCATAAGTGTCGTGACATTTTCACAATCACGCCATTAAATGTGACAGTTCAAGTTTTTCAGGATAAACTCCAAGTTTTGATCAACTGATGTTGTTGTTGTTCGGAAATCAACAACAACACCAAACAAGCATCAGCAGCTGCTGTAGCAATGAACCCCCATTCAAGGTGCCACCCTCCAAAACTTTCTATGAAGAAAAACAAAACAGTTGCAACAATTCGTTAATTCGGCTTCTTTCGAAGAGAATTTCCACAGAATCGATGGGGAAGGGGAAAAAATAAAAATTTATGGGGGCATCCTTTACGGTCAATAACATTTAAGCTATCTATGGTAACTTTAATCTATTGAAAAATTATTAACAAAACTTTGCCCATAGAAAATGGGCAACAAAGAAGAGGAGAAGATTTTTGAAATATTTTCAATCGAGAACAAAAATATGGGATAAGGGCACTCGAAACTTGGATAACAATCCCTTATTCAAGGACCCTCAACACAAAACCTGGATTTTTTTAAAGAATATTTTTTCAAGGCCTATACAAGGCGTGGATTTTTTAGGATCACATTAGGCGAGGATTTTTAAAGACCTACACAAGGCGTGGATTTTTTAACAACCTACACAGACGTCGATTTTTTATAGACCAATACCAGGCGTGGATTTTTTTTTAATTTTTTAAGGACCCACACAAGGCGTGAATTTTTTTTTTAATTTTTTAAGGACCCACACAAGCCGTGGATTTTTTTCTTAAATATTATTAAGGACCTAAACAAGGCTTGGATTTTTTTAAAATTATTTTTAAGAACCAAAATCTTACTTACTTACTTAGCTGGCTTGTTACAGAACGATTGTTCCATAAGCCGAGTTTAAAAAGATTTTCAAGCCCGTCGGCCTTGTGCGCATCTCCTCCAATTTGAATGACCACGTTCCAAGATGTTGTTTTCTACTTGGTCTTTCCTTCTAATTCGCGGCCTTCCTCTTCTACGGGAACCATCAGTAGGCTCGCTTTTATATACCTTTGTGGGCTGGGGCATTCTTATTCATTCGTCCATGCAGCTCAATATGACTGTCTATGTCCACGTCCGCGTATAAATTGTAAAGCTCGTGGTTCATTCGACACCGATATTAACCGTCGACGCCGATCGGCCCTTAGATCTTTCGGAGAATTTTTCTTTCAAACACCCCCAAGAACTGCCTCATCTGCTTGCGCAAGTACCCATGCTTTAGATCCATACAATAGCACGGGTAGCATCAGCGTCTTGGAAAGTGTGAGTTTGGTCTGGCGGGAGGTGACCTTGCTTCTATCTCCAAATTTCAAAACTGATGTCATTCGTTTTATTCATGGCGGTACCAAGGTATATAACATCGCCACCTACCTCGAAGCAGTAGTTCTCAAATTCCACAGTTGGTCCGAGTCTACTGGATGTATTGCGCGTCGATACCACCAGCTTGGTCCTCTCGCCGTTTACTGACAGATCCACTTTGTCAGACTCCTTCTCAATTTGTTCAAAGGTGGCTGTTACCGCTCGCAATGTTCGACCCATTATATCGATGTTATCGGCGTAGGCGAGTAACATGTGTTGTTTGAAGTAAAGAGTGCAATTTCTGTTCATCTTTGAGTCTCGTATGACCTTTTCCAGCAGGATGTTAAAAAAATCTTACGACAAACTGTCATTTTGTCCTCGTACGGTATTGAAGCGTTCCGATAGGTCCTTTCCGACTTTAACTGCTGACCTTGTGCCACTTAAAGTTATCCTGCATGGCTTTAAAAACCTCTGAACGGATAGGGCTGTCGAATGCGGCTTTATAGTCGACAAATAGGTGGTATGTGTCGATGTGTTTTTCGTGGGTTTTCTCCAGGATTTGGCACAGAGTGAAAATCTGGTCAATGGTGGATTTGCCAGGTCTGAAGCCACATTGGTACGGTCCAATAATATCATTGACCATTGGCTTCAGTCGTTCACACAGTACACTGGATTGCGATTTATATGCGATGGGAAGAAGGCTAATAGACATATCGTCTTGTCTTCTTTTTTGTGCTTGGGACATAGGATGCTGAGGTTCCAAACATTGGGCATGTTTTCCTCTAGAGACATTTTAGTAATCAGCTGGTACATGCTCCTGACCACCATTTGACTACCAGTCTTGAATAATTCGGCAGATAGCCCATCGGCTCCTGCTGCTTTATTATTCTTCAGCCGATTGATTGCTATTCTGGCCTCATCTTGGCTAGGTGGTAAACACTCTATACCGTCATCTATTATGGGTTCTGGGGTATCCTATTCATCGCTACTATTTGATACCAGATCAGTAGCATTACAACACTCCTGATCGTACCATGAATTTCTTGATGGTGGTCTTTGGTAGCCAAGTGTTGCTTTTGCTGCAGTTTGTAGGGAGTGGGCAATTCTTTGTCATTGTGCTTCTATACTATTATCGGGACAAGAAGTGCTTTCGTCAAGCAGGTGGGTAAATTGAGCGGAGTAGGCCTCTGCTACCTGTTGTATTTGCAGCTTTTCGACGTCAAATTTCCGTGTTACATTAGATCGCACCTTTGCTGCTACATTAAGACGGGTGCGTACCTTGGCTGCCACAAGTTAATGGTTCGAATCGATATTCGCTCCTCGGATCGATCGAACGTCTAATATACTGGATGAATGCCTTCCGTCTATCACAGTATGATCAATTTTATTTCTCGTTGCTTGATCAGGAGAGATACAGGTGGCCTTGTATAAATCGAGATGCTTGAATCTGGTGCTGCTAACTACCATGTTTTTTGCTGCCGCGAAGTCAATCGACCACATGCCGTTATCGGATGTTTCTTCATGAAGGCTGAATTTTCCGGCGGTGGGGCCAAAGATATTTTCCCCTCCGATTTTTGCATTAAAATCTCGTAGCAAAATTTTAATGTCATGGCCAGGGCAGCGGTCATATGTTGTTTCTAGGCGCTCGTAAAATATGTTTTTGGTCTGTTCGTCTTTGTCTTCGGTCAGAGCATGGGCGCAAATAAGACTGATGTAAAAGAACTTCACTTTTATGCGGATTATAGCAATTCGCTCATCAATTGGAGTGAATCTGGAGACGAGGTCTTTTAGCCGAATTCAGCCAAATTCATGTCTCGTTTCATGGCAGCTATAATACAGGACGTAATCATCTGATTTACTTACGCCTGTCCCTTTCCATCGCATTTCCTGTGAGGCTATAATATCGGCTTAGTACTTCTTGGGTACATCCGTTGAAGCGAAAAATGAGCTTGTTGTGTACAACGTGGGCACATTCCAAGAGCAGATTCGCAGATCGTGGTCCTTTATACCTTTGCGGGGGTCGTCTACATTAGAGGGAATTGGTTTTATTTTTCTTTGCTTTTTCATAGTAGGTTGGGTTTTCCGAGAGTGGTAAACTAACCCGACGCCTCAACCCATTTCAACGGGTGATGAAAATTGCTACCTCAGGTGACACCGCGGGGAGGTCTGTCTCCACAATTGAGATGAAAGAGGGACCAAGATAAGCCCGGGCTTCGCCATGTTAAAGCCAATCAGAGCTGTTGCTTGGTATCTATCATCCCCTACGGACCAAAATCAGGTATGGATTTTTTAAAGAAAATCAGTCGTGGATTTTTTAAAGAATATTTTAAGGACCTACACAAGGCGTGGATTTTTTTGGATGAATATTTTTAAAAACCCAAAACAGGCGTGGATTTTTTAAAGAATATTTTTTCAAGGACCCAAAACAGGCGTGGATTTCTTATAGAATATTTTTCAAGGACCCAAAGCAGGCGTGAATTTCTTATAGAATATTTTTTCAAGGACCCAAAACAGGCGTGGATTTCTTAAAGAATATTTTTTCAAGGTCTATAAGAGGCGTGGATTTCTTAAAGAATATTTTTTCAAGGTCTATAAGAGGCGTGGATTTTTTAAAGAATATTTTTTCAAGGTCTATAAGAGGCGTGGATTTTTTAAAGAATATTTTTTCAAGGTCTATAAGAGGCGTGGATTTTTTTAAGAATATTTTCTCAAGGTCTATAAGAGGTGTGGATTTTTTAAAGAATATTTTTTCAAGGTCTATAAGAGGCGTGGATTTTTTAAAGAATATTTTTTCAAGGTCTTACCAAGGCGTGGACTTTTTAAAGAATATTTTTTCAAGGTCTATAAGAGGCGTGGATTTTTTAAAGAATAATTTTTCAAGGTCTATAAGAGGCGTGGATTTTTTAAAGCATATTTTTTCAAGGTCTATAAGAGGCGTGGATTTTTTAAAGAATATTTTTTCAAGGTCTATAAGAGGCGTGGATTTTTTAAAGAATATTTTTTCAAGGTCTATAAGAGGCGTGGATTTTTTAAAGAATATTTTTTCAAGGTCTATAAGAGGCGTGGATTTCTTAAAGAATATTTTTTCAAGGTCCTTTAAGAATATTTTTTAAAGAATATTTTTTCAAGGTCCCAAAACAGGCGTGGATTTCTTAAAGAATATTTTTTCAAGGTCCTTTAAGAATATTTTTTCAAGGTCCCAAAACAGGCGTGGATTTCTTAAAGAATATTTTTTCAAGGTCCTTTAAGAATATTTTTTAAAGAATATTTTTTCAAGGTCCCAAAACAGGCGTGGATTTCTTAAAGAATATTTTTTCAAGGTCCTTTAAGAATATTTTTTAAAGAATATTTTTTCAAGGTCCCAAAACAGGCGTGGATTTCTTAAAGAATATTTTTTCAAGGTCCTTTAAGAATATTTTTTAAAGAATATTTTTTCAAGGTCCCAAAACAGGCGTGGATTTCTTAAAGAATATTTTTTCAAGGTCCCAAAACAGGCGTGGATTTCTTAAAGAATATTTCTTCAAGGTCTTACCAAGGCGTGGACTTTTTAAAGGACTAAAATCTATGTTAAATTGAAATTTAAAAGTTTTGTAATCTACAATACTAAACATATGCCTAGAATAGTCACTTACCTCCCCTGGTGATTGAAAGCCAATCGAAATTAAGTGTCTTCTTATAAGAGAACATAATATCTTTATGATACTTGCCGCAGAAACTCTCATTACAACCTTTATTAAATGGTCGTAAAACAAAGTTTTTCATTTACAAAACTGGATATGAAGATTTAATGGCAATAAAATTGACATCAACGCTACGGCAGGGAAAACTTTTCAAATAAGCATAAAAAATTAGGTTACAAATGGATTTCGAATGAATAATGATTTAACTGATTTTCGTGGGGAGGGGAAAGTACTTGGTTAGCCTTTCCACAAAAAAGGTGAAGCTCCTTTAAGTATGACGAGCCTCCAAAAGGGAGAAACCCAACATTTTATTTTTGGTTTATAAAACCGGTCCCCAAGGGATTAATTTAATATATCTGTCAGTCTCCAAAAGAAAATTACAATACACCAAAGTTATTTTGCCCCTAGAAGACAATACAACTCTTTTTCGGTATTGTAATGATAATAATAAGAAGAAGAACAATTACTAAAAACACAATACATGTGTAACTCACACACACACATACATTCAACACACATCTGCTGTATATCAATTCTATACGAACATTTTTTTGCAAAACGTTGAACTACACAATTTGCATGTGGGAAATAACATAGTTTTTTAATTTGTAAAAGTTTTTCTTGGCAGGAAATGGAAAAAGTTATTGCCATGGATGATGACGACAACGACGATGATGATGGCGAGGACGACGACGATATCATCACCATGTTGCTGCGACAGGTTACCTAATACAACATACATGAACACAATACTCACACAGACACCTATTTGGTTGGGTGCACTACACTGACGTATGTTTAATAAAGTTTCACACATCAATCATACGCCGTGTAAAACTTTTTTTGCTTCGAAATAAAAAAATACAAAACAGTTCAAACTAGTTCATGCAGGTGTTGAGAACAATAGCAGACAAAAGAAGAAGTTCAAACGGCAGTATATCTGACTGCCTGTGGCTTCGGAGGGGAAATTATGAAATTTTTTAAACTGGGAGGCATAGTAACACAATTAAAAAACGATTTCAGTTTTTAAGAATTTTTTAATGATATGGATTCTAGAATTCATTCAAAAAATATTTTTTCAAGCATCCATACAAGGCGTGGATTTTTAAAAGAATATTTTTTCAAGGCCTAGTTCAGGCGTGGATTTTTAAAAGAATATTTTTTCAAGGCCTAGTTCAGGCGTGGATTTTTAAAAGAATATTTTTTCAAGGTCTAGTTCAGGCGTGGATTTTTAAAAGAATATTTTTTCAAGGCCTAGTTCAGGCGTGGATTTTTAAAAGAATATTTTTTCAAGGCCTAGTTCAGGCGTGGATTTTTAAAAGAATATTTTTTCAAGGCCTAGTTCAGGCGTGGATTTTTAAAAGAATATTTTTTCAAGACCTAGTTCAGGCGTGGATTTTTAAAAGAATATTTTTTCAAGGCCTAGTTCAGGCGTGGATTTTTAAAAGAATATTTTTTCAAGGCCTAGTTCAGGCGTGGATTTTTAAAAGAATATTTTTTCAAGGCCTAGTTCAGGCGTGGATTTTTAAAAGAATATTTTTTCAAGGCCTAGTTCAGGCGTGGATTTTTTAAAGATTAATTTTTGAAGGCCTAGTAGAGGCGTGGATTTTTAAAAGAATATTTTTTCAAGGCCTAGTTCAGGCGTGGATTTTTTAAAGATTAATTTTTCAAGGCCTAGTAGAGGCGTGGATTTTTTAAAGATTAATTTTTCAAGGCCTAGTATAGGCGTGGATTTTTTAAAGAATATTTTTCCAAGGCCTAGTTCAGGCGTGGATTTTTTAAAGAATATTTTTTCAAGCCCTAGTAGAGGCGTGGATTTTTTAAAGAATATTTTTTCAATGCCTATAGGAGGCGTGGATTTTTTAAAGAAAGATTAATTTTTCAAGGTCCATAGGAGGCGTGGATTTTTTAAAGAAAGATTAATTTTTCAAGGCCTATAGGAGGCGTGGATGTTTTAAAGAAAGATTAATTTTTCAAGGTCCATAGGAGGCGTGGATGTTTTAAAGAAAGATTAATTTTTCAAGGTCCATAGGAGGCGTGGATTTTTTAAAGAAAGATTAATTTTTCAAGGTCCATAGGAGGCGTGGATTTTTTAAAGAAAGATTAATTTTTTAAGGCCTATAGGAGGCGTGGATGTTTTAAAGAAAGATTAATTTTTTAAGGCCTATAGGAGGCGTGGATGTTTTAAAGAAAGATTAATTTTTTAAGGCCTATAGGAGGCGTGGATGTTTTAAAGAAAGATTAATTTTTTAAGGCCTATAGGAGGCGTGGATGTTTTAAAGAAAGATTAATTTTTTAAGGCCTATAGGAGGCGTGGATGTTTTAAAGAAAGATTAATTTTTTAAGGCCTATAGGAGGCGTGGATTTTTATACCCTCCACCAAAGTATGGAGGGTATATTAGTTTTGTTTTTTCCGTTTTTAACGCATCGAAATAATCATTTCCGATCATATAACGTATATATATATATATATTCTTGATCAGCGTAAAATTCTAGATAACCAAAATTTTGCATAGTGTCTTTTTCTTTTGTCAAGTCGTCAGGTCAAGTTCGGAGATGGGCGTTTAGGTATAGCTCCCATATAAGGGTATGTATGTTGAGTTTCTTGAGCGCGTTTTTCAACTAAATTCACTGAATTTTTGTATTTTGAGTTCTTATTGGGTAGCAAATTTCCCTACTAAAAATTATAAATATGTGTCCATTTGTTCGGATAGCCCCCATATAAAGGTACCCTCAATTTTGCGGTATTTTTGGGGTTTACATCGCATTTTTCGACCGAATTCGCTGAATACGTCCACTTTTTCTAGTAGTCCCCAAATTTGTCGGTATTTTCTTATTAGGTAGCAAATCTCTCCACTAAAAATTATAAATATAGGTCAATTTCTTCGAGTAGCCCTCATATAAGGGTACCCCCAATTTTCGGTATTTTGGGGTTCTTGAATGCGTTTTTCAACCAAATTCTTTGTAATTTGTTTTTTAATATTCGCCCCCTTTTAGGGGTAATGCCCATATAACCCCCTTTTTATACCCTTCACCACACTGTGGTACGGGATATGATGTCTTTGTGCATATATTTGTAACAGGCAAAAGGAATCGAGATAGGCCCATGGATCCTTTTGAAAATATGCATAGAATCACTTTATGAGTCGATTTAGGCATGTCCATCTGTCCGTCCGTCCATGTATTTTTGTGACGTACAGTTGTGTTTGTACAGGTCGCATTTATGATCCGATTTGGATGAAATTTGACACAGTTCACTTATTTATCCCAAGAACAATATTGGAGAAAATCGTTTCGGATTTTTAAAGATTAATTTTTCAAGGCCTATAGGAGGCGAGGATTTTTAAAGATTAAGTTTTAAGGACTATAGGAGGCGTGGCTTTTTAAAGATTAATTTTTCAACTCCTAGTAGAGGCGTGGATTTTTAAAGAGTAATTTTTCAAGGCCTAGTAGAGGCGTGGAGTTTTTAAAGATTAATTTTTATAATTATCGTATATTATTTTATTTATTTACATAAAAATTCTATTTCACAAAATTAATTTAATTTTGATCGTATTTGGTAATCTTCTTCAAAATATAGCTCATGCCAGCTGGATTATCGGCTGGTACCATGTGACCGGCACGATTGATCCAGAACATACTGAAATTGCCGGTGGTCTTTTCATAACCTTCCAAAATGCGATCAACACTGATGCCAATGCGGGGTGTCTTCAAATACTGATCACGATAGCTCCAGCGCAACTTCTCAATCCAATTGACGGTACCGGGTGTGGCGCAAATCAAATCCAATTGACCAGAGAATACAGAGACACGCAAGGGGGTGTGGTCCAAAAGTTCGTTGACTAGAAAATGTAAAGAGGATGAAGGTTAGTATCCGGATCCAAATCCCGATCATTAAAAATCTCTCACCAATATGAATAACAGGTTTCATGAAATCGCCCATTTGACGGGTGAAAGTGCTGCCACTCTGAGAGCCCCATTTGACATTGGAGGGAATGCCCAAAGCTTCGCTGACTGGACCACGCATCAAATCTTCCAACATCTTGTCGCGATTTTCATCAATGTCGAATTTGACCAAGGTGCGGTACATTTGTTCTAAAAAGAGAGGAGAGAATAATTTGAAATACTCTCATGAGAAAAGAGGGATATGACCTACCTTTGTAGTTATTGGTCTTCAGGAGCATACGTGTGTAGGCATCACCACGGGTTGGCTTCTCAATATTATAGAAATCAACACCCTTGGATTCTCTCAAGAGAACACCTTGGGTATTACTCCATTGCATGGTGGCTTGGGTCCATTTCTCCCTTTCCACAAGATCCAATGTCTTGTTGGCAGCCACCATGATGTTCTCATAGCCATCTTGATCGACAATACCCTGGAAAAGAACAACGCAATTTTAGTTAGATTCCCCAGATTCGAAAATCTCAAATTTCCTCCTTACCATATTCAACAGAAGTGGAGCCCAGGCCAACACGGAATCAATTGGCGAGGTCCATGGATCACCCAAATTAACCGATTGCAAGTTGCTCTTCAATTCTCCCCTCTGGATGGCATAGTACAATTCCAAGGCGAATTCCGGAGCCATTTTACCACCATAACTTTCACAGAAAATGTGCAGAGGGACATCTTCGAATTCGGGATGCAATTCATAGAAACCCTTCATGAACGAGACCAAATCCTTGGCAATTTCATTATTGGTCGAAGTCAAGGCCAAAATGTTATCGGCATAGGAGAAACCCGAACCGACAGGATTATCAATGAACAAAACATTCATATCCTTAACCCAGGTCCAGTTACGATATTCGCCATACAAATCCAAGGGGCCTAATTCTTCAAAGTTACCATAACCGGTGGAGGAGGCACCGGGACCACCTTGCAACCAAATGGCCAAGGGACGTTGGGTGTACTGGGTGACATTGGCGGAGGTGTAGTACAGCCAGTAGAACATATGGGCGTTCTTGCGGACATCTACGAAACCCCAATCTTGTTCACCGGGACCATAGCCTTGTTTAGCTGAAATGAAAAAAAAAACAATTAGAAAATGTATTCAAGGTCTAGTAGAGGCGAGAATTTTTTCAAGGACAGTGGTGAGGATTTTTAAAAGAATATTTTTTCAAGGCCTACCATAGGCGTGTATTTTTTACAGAATATTTTTCAAGGTTCACCATTGGCGTGGATTTTTTTAAAGATACGTTTTTCAAGGCCTAGCAGAGGCGTGGATTTTTAAAGATTTATTTTTCAAGGCCTTGTAAAGGCGTGGATTTTTAAAGATTCATTTTTCAATGTCTTGTAGAGGCGTGGATTTTTAACCAATATTTTTCAAGGCCTTTTAAAGGCGTGGATTTTTAAAGATTTATTTTTCAAGGCCTTGTAGAGGCGTGGATTTTTTAAAGATTTATTTTTCAAGACCTAGCAGAGGCGTGGATTTTTTAAAAATTCATTTTTCAAGACCTAGCTGAGGCGTGGATTTTTTAAAGATTCATTTTTCAAGGCCTAGCAGAGGCGTGGATTTTTTAAAGATTCATTTTTCAAGGCCTAGCAGAGGCGTGGATTTTTTAAAGATTCATTTTTCAAGGCCTTGTAAAGGCGTGGATTTTTAATCAATATTTTTTCAAGGCCTTGTAAAGGCGTGGATTTTTAATCAATATTTTTTCAAGGCCTTGTAATGGCGTGGATTTTTAACAAATATTTTTTCAAGGCCTTGTAATGGCGTGGATTTTTAACAAATATTTTTTCAAGGCCTACATAGGCGTGGATTTTTAACCAATATTTTTTCAAGGCCTACCATAGGCGTGGATTTTTAACCAATATTTTTTCAAGGCCTTGTAAAGGCGTTGATTTTCAACCAATATTTTTTCAAGGCCTTGTAATGGCGTGGATTTTTAACAAATATTTTTTCAAGGCCTTGTAATGGCGTGGATTTTTAACAAATATTTTTTCAAGGCCTTGTAATGGCGTGGATTTTTAACCAATATTTTTTCAAGGCCTACCATAGGCGTGGATTTTTAACCAATTTTTTTTCAAGGCCTACCATAGGCGTGGATTTTTAACCAATATTTTTTCAAGGCCTTTTAAAGGCGTTGATTTTTAACCAATATTTATTCAAGGCCTTGTAAAGGCGTTGATTTTTAACCAATATTTTTTCAAGGCCTTAGCTTAGCAGAGGCGTGGATTTTTTAAAGATTCATTTTTCAAGGCCTAGCAGAGGCGTGGATTTTTTTAAAGATTCATTTTTCAAGGCCTAGCAGAGGCGTGGATTTTTTAAAGATTCATTTTTCAAGGCCTAGCAGAGGCGTGGATTTTTTAAAGATTCATTTTTCAAGGCCTAGCAGAGGCGAGGATTTTTTAAAGATTCATTTTTCAAGGCCTACCACAGGCGTGATTTTTTTCCAATACCTACCATAGGCGTAGATATTTTAAGGCCTTGTAGAGGCTTGGATTTTTTAAAGAATATTTTAAAGCCCTAGTAAAAGCGGCGATTTCCAGAAATACAATTTTTCAATGACCCACAATAGCCTTAAATTCAAAAAATATAATTTTTCGTTCAAATTCCATTTCAAATGTAAACTTTCCATGTTCCGCATACGTAACAATGGTA
>NW_026872414.1:0-13435 GCF_032173495.1 Musca vetustissima
ATTCATTTTATGTAAATTATTCGGAGGCGGATTCTAGTGAAAAGTAGGATTGAAGTCAGAATCCCAGCAATAGTGGCTCGGTCCCACAACCTTGATTAAAAAGCTGTTTATCAAATTTTAAATGCTACATTAAAATACCAAATATTTACAACAAAATGAAATTCACTGTAAAAATAAAATGCTCATGGCCATATCGAAACATACATCTACTACCGTACACCTGTATAGATAAATTCTACAACTAATTGTGTGTTTGAATTAGTTTACAATTATTCTGAGCACGTAACATTTTCACACAACAGCAGCCAACAGTGCACGACATACACAGCATGCATAAGTGGTGTTCATAATGGAACATCGAAGCGACAGAAATGGTTACCACTTGTATATATGCATGTGTGTGTGCGTTTATTTGAACAGGGATGCTTTTAACAGAACATCACAAGTACATTTGAGCGACAATTTTGTTGCAGTTGTTATTTTCGTGTAATAGTTGTAATATAAATCCCAGTACCATTACTCTGTGCGGCAAATCCCCCATTGGAATAGAAATTGCATTTTGTGAACAGTGCTAAGATGATAATTAACTAATATCTACGATGATGATGAAGAAGAAGAAGCTGCAGTTTATGTAAGGTGTTGTCGTGGGACTTTTATGGATTATAGTTTATTGTAAATAGTGTGTATATATAGGTAAATGTTTGTTACTTTAATATTTGATATATGAAACATTCAAATCTTGAGCTCTTAAAGCCAACATTCGTCATGTTATGAAACCTAATAATATAAACAAGTGGTTATGTCAGGCCCGCCCGAACTTTTTATACCCTCCACCACATAGTGTGCATACAAAAGTCTTTAAATTGTGACTTGTAAATGTCACTGCATTATATGGCAGTTGGTGGTCCATGCTCTAAAAAAATAAAATCTAATGGAAAGAATCTCAGGTTGGAAGCTTAAGGGGACCCCCCCCCATTCTCGGGGTAATTTTTTTTTGATTTAATTCGATTCTACACTAATTCAAGAATGTCCCTACAACATTTCAAGTGAAAATCTTAAGAACTCTTGAAGATATAGCCGATTTATTGTGTCAGCATCAAGTGACGGCTAAAGGGCTTCTCAAACTTTAAACGCGTTTTTCTCTTTTGCCAATGGAGGACACGATAACTCAAAAACTAATAACCCAATCGATTCCAAATTTGTACACGTTTCTCTCTGAGTATATAGCTATCGCATGAACTAGGATAAAGCCAATCGGTGAATATCTTCCTTATTTTTTAAGTTGGTTTTTGGTCAAAAATCGGCGATTTTCCAAAAATATTTTTTCAAAGGTCCGCCATTTTGTTATTTTTAGAGCGAAGTCAATAATCCTAGTTCATACGAGAGCCAGGCATGTACTCTTTCTAACACCGTTGGAATTTTCGGAATGCAATGTTCCAATGAGGAGTTATCATGCCCACCATCAACGAGGTATTTCACTTAAACGAGGTGTTTGTATGGGGGCTGTTTTCAAACATTAACATATATTGAATAATTTCGGAAAATATTTTTTTTCTTTAAGAATCCAGTATGTGAAATTATGGACCCTGACCCTGAACTCGTAATCTATAGAGTATATATTTACCCTTGAAAGAAATAGACCCGAGAAGTTGAGTTATCCAAGATAACTCAAATGTGGAGTTACACTTACATATTTACAGGTGCTTACGTATTCGTATATTATTTAACCCATTACCACACTAGAGATCGAAAATATAGCGCTGATCGCTTTGAAATTTTCCAAGAGGATCCAGATATGGTCAGGGATAACGCCTATAATTTTCGGTGATGATCAGATAATAATATTGGGATGAAATGGACCGAAAACTTATTTTATTGTGTTTTTTCGAGTCGATCTATAGCCACAATTGAAAACCGAACATCACAACACAACCCACGGTGAAGAAAATCGTGTAATATTGGAAGGGCTGCACTGGATTTGTTGACCTCTAGTCGGTCAAGAGGGTACAAATATAGCGAAATATTACCCAAGCTCAGAATATAGAACCACAGATAACAAATTCTGTTAAATCCTTAATAATACTGAAAAAAGGAGAGACCTTTATGAGGTTGCTGTATCAAAAATTGGACCTATATGTTTTTGCGCTCCAACATCACGGAATGCCAATGGCACAAAAAAAATATTCCATGTAAATGTACATGGGATCTATGGCAACCATAGACTATATTGATGAATTTCTGTATATATTAATGCCAGCCTTCAAGAACACTTCATACTAAATTACACCAACATCGCACAGTGGGCGAAATTAAATCCTAGCGGGGAAAAGATCCAAAAATAAACCACCACATATTTTAAAAACGTTCCTGCAGTATTCTTAAAAAAATTGGATGCCTCAAACATCAAAAAATATACAATTTCATTGTTATTTACATAGATTAGAAGGTTTTGTTTGTTTTTGTTTGTTTGAATGAAATTTGGCACAGGTCACTTATTTGGCCCACGGACGAACCCTATTGAAATTGGGAAAAATCGGTTTAGATTTAGATATAGCTCCCATATATATATTCAACCGATTTAAAGTAAACGGTCCCTATATATCTTTCGATTTCCACGAAATTTGGTACAGCCTAATCATTTAGGTCTAGAATGATGTGTGCCAAGTTTCGTGAAAATCGGTCCTGATTTAGATATAGCTCCCATATATAGTTTCGTCCGATTTCTTGTAAATGGTGCACCAAAGTCGCTATATATCTTTCGATTTGCACGAAATTTAGCATAACGTACTGAATTGAGCCTAGAAAGATGTCTGCCAAGTTTCGAGAAAACCGGTCCAGATTTCTATATAGCTCCCATATATAGTTTCGTCCGATTTCGAAAATATTTCGAAATATGAAAATATATATAGGAGTTATATCTAAATCTGAACCGATTTTCACGAAATTTAACACACATGATTCTAGACTTAATTCAGTACCTTGTGCCAAATTTCGTGCAACTCGAAGGATATATAAGGACTTTGGTGCTCTATTTAACTAAAATCATACGAAAATATATATGTGAGCTATATCTAAATTTGAATCGATTTTCAGGAAATTTAACACATGTCGTTCTAGGCTTAATTCAGCACGCTGTACCAAATTTCATTTAAATCGAACAAAAATAGGTTCTTCGGTGCACCATTTACATAAAATCGGACGAAAATATATATGGGAGCTATATCTAAATCTGAACCGATTTTTCCCAATTTCAATAGGGTTCGTCCTTGCGCCAAATTTCATCCAAATCGGATCACAAATGCGACTTGTACTTTGTTAACAAAAATACATGGACGGACATGCGTAAATCGACTCAGAAAGTTATTCTATGCATATTCTCAAAAGGAACCATGTGTCTATCTCGTTTCTTTTGCCTGTTACACAGTGTGGTGAAGGGTATAAAAACTCTCAATATGTATATGTACTTTTTCCAATAATATCATTTTCTTTAGCTCCAACTTATTTGGCGGCTTGCATATGTTTGTAACAGGCTAACGGAAACGAGGTTTGGTTCCTTTTTAGAAGAAGCATATAATTGCTTGTTGAGTTGATTTTTGCATGCCCGTCTGCCCATGTATTATTGTGAGCAAAGTACAGGTCGAATTTATAATTCGATTTCAATGAAATTTGTCACAAGTTATTTATTTGGCCTAACAAAGAATCCTATTGAAATAAGAGAAAAAACTCCATATTTATGTATGGGAAATTTTGAGAAAATCGGTTCAGATTTAGATATAGATCCCATGTACAGTTTCATCCGATTTTATGTAAATGGTGCACCGAAGAACCTATTTTTGTTCGATTCAAATGAAATTTGGAAGAGGTGCGTTTAGAGTGATGCATATATCGGTTCACCGAGGAGCCGACATCCGTTCCATATAGACGATATAAAATTGTTGACAGCTCACTGTGCTGCAGCGTACCAAATGGTATATACCAAGGTTGCTCAATTAGGTCCAGATTTACAAATAGCTTCCATACATAATTTTGCTTGATACAAATACAAATGGTACACAAAAGAATTCAAGTCTGCCCGATCGAGGTGTAGATCACACAAAGATGCTACGTCTGTTTTATCTAAATGATATTGGACATATGAGAATATCTTAAATATACCCAAAGTGGTGAAGGGTATCATATAGTCGGTGAACATTCCTTAGTCGTTATATTATACCCTAAACAACTATGTTGTCAGGGTATTATAGCTTTGTGCAGCCCCAAGTGTTTGTAACACCGCGAAATATTATTTTAAGTATACCGATCGTCATATCTCGACTAGATGAGTCGATCTAGATATGTGTGTCCGTCCGTCCGTCTGTTCGTCTGTCCATTATAAATTGTAAACACGATATAGACCACAGTTATGGACCAATCTTCACGAAATTTTGCATGTAAGAAGGGTTTGGCCCAATGAAGACCCCTATTGTTTTTGGTAAAGATCGGTTAATATTTTTTCGGTTTTTCTGGTCGCTCCAGAGGCCGCAATTATTGCCCGAACATTGCGAAATTTTACATGGAGAAGGGGATTGGGCCAAAGAATAAGCATATCTGTTTTGATAAATATTGGTCAATATTTAGCGTGTCAAATGGACCCTGACTTTTGTGTGAAAAAAGACAAATTTTGTATTCTATAGCGTATATATTTACCACTGAAGGACATAGACCAGAGAAGTTGATAATATAACCAAGAGGAGTGGTTGTGGATTTGCTGTTTACCTCTAATCGGGTAAGAGGGTGCAAATATCACGAAATATTGCCCAGGCTCGGAATATACATCCGCAGAAAATTTGAGTTCTGTGGTAGTTGTGTAGGGTGTCGTATGGTCGGCCCATCCGACTATACTGCTCCGCTCACTGGTTTTATATTAAATACTGATATGATGAAATGAAATAGTTGCTGTGCAGGACCCCTATTGCTATTGTTAAAGCTCGGTTAATATGTAAGGGATGGCCACACAAATGTAGCGCGTATGAGGTTCCCCTTGTGGCCAAGAACGACGCCTACAAATTTAGGTGATTATCAGATTATATTTATGGATGGAATGAAAAAAATTTTAATTACCGCCATTCTGGAACCACCAATTGAATATTAACTTTTTAATATTCAATTAGTGTAGAATTGTAATCAGCTTCCCCGAAGCTAGTATATTTGATATTTATTTATTTCATAAACAATCTGTTCTAATTATAGTCAAAATATTTGATCTCTGGCCCTTAGTGTATCACTTCCAGAAGGTAAATATGTAAATGTATCTTATTTCAAATGATTCATATTTTCTCACCAACCCACACACACATAAATAATGTTATCATAATTGCTATTTATCATTACTTGATAATATGGTCATACACAGTTTCATGTTTTCGGTGGGTTTCTATGTGAATAATAAAAGCCACAAATTGTTGTCAATTTAATTAAAGACTCGTTGTTCAAAGTTCATGTTCATTTATGGACGATAATATCCGACCGATATATAATACAAGTCTACATCAATTAAAAACCCAAAAAAGGGAATTTCTACATAAAAGTATTTGTTTCCTGCGGCAAACATAAAAATGGCATAACCGTTTGTAGCTGGTGAATTTTCTTTAATTGTGAACATTTTTAAAAATTAACATGGTTCATATTTCTTCATTAATTAAACCAGTAAGGAAAGTAGTAAAGTCGACGGGGCCAAATCTGATCTGATTTTCAAGAATTTTCACACACATCATTCTAGACGTATTTCAGTATGCTATGCCAAATTTCGTGCTAATCGGAAGATATATAGGGACTTTGGCATATCATTTACCTAAAATCGGGCGAAGCTATATATGGGAGCTATATCTAAATCTGAACCGATTTTCACGAAACTTAGCACACGTCATTCTAGACTTATTTCAGTACGCTATGCCAAATTTCGTGCAAATCGTAAGATATATAGGGTCTATGCCACACCATATATCTTAAATCGGACGAAAATATATATGGGAGCTATATCTAAATCAGAACCGATTTTCACGAAACTTAGCACACATCATTGTGGACCTAATTCAGTACCCTATGCCAAATTTCGTGCAAATCGTAAGATATATAGGGTCTATGCCACACCATATATCTTAAATCGGACGAAAATATATATGGGAGCTATATCTAAATCAGAACCGATTTTCACGAAACTTAGCACACATCATTGTGGACCTAATTCAGTACCCTAAGCCAAATTTCGTGCAAATCGAGAGATATATAGGGACTTTGGTGCCCCGTTTACCTTAAATCGGACGAAAATATATATGGGAGCTATATCTAAATCAGAACCGATTTTCACGAAACTTAGCAAACATCACTTTGAACCTAATTCAGTACGCTATGCCTAATTTCGTGCAAATCGAAAGATATATATGTACTTTAGTGCCTATATCGGACGAAAATATATGTGGGAGCTATATCTAAATATGAACCGATTTTCACCAATTTCAATAGGGTTCGTCCTTGGGCCAAATAAGTGATTTGTGCCAAATTTCATTCAAATCGGATCATAAATGCGACCTGTACATTGTTTACAATTTAACATCTACAGACGGACGGACATGCAAAATCTACTCAGAAAGTGATTCTATGCATATGCTCAAAAGGAACCATGTGTCTATCTCGTTTCCCTTTGCCTGTTACAAACATATGCACAAAGACATAATACCCTGTACCACAGTGTGGTGAAGGGTATAAAAAAATATATGATTTAAAAGATTTATTTTTATTTCTCACAAGAAAATTCAAAGTAATTTAGCGTGACCCATTCTGATAATTAAATGAAATTAGCCTTATTCTTGTCATTAATAGGCTAAATTTCATTCATTCCTACTGATGGAAATTATGTTTAAATAGTTAAAAAGTCTTAACCGTAATGTACACACCTAGTTATTAATACATGACAATCATCCAGTATGTCTACATTGATGCGTATACACAACATAATATTATTTATGTACATCATACGTCACACAACATCACATCGATCAATTTTTTTATTTCTATCCGATTATTTATAATGTCCATACTAAATTTGTCATAGCGTTTGCAACACCTCGAAACATTCATTGGAGACCCCACAATGTATTTATATTATCGATTTGAATGTTTATGCATGTCCGTGTGTTGTAACCACACTATTGGTGGCACAATTTAAGATAGAGCTTTGAAATTTTGCACAAGCAATGCTAGTCCTCCTAAGATCTTTAGTATTACAAATGAGATATATCGACCCACTATTTACCTAAAATCGGACGAACATATATAGGGGAGCAATATCTAAATCTGAACCGATATTCACAAAATTTAACACACATCGTCTCTACTTAATTCAGTACGCTATGCTAAATTTCGTGCAAATCGAAGTATATATAGATACTTTGGTACACCATTTACCTTAACGGAACCCCCCCCCCCCATTCTCGATTTTATTTTTTCAAGATTTTCAATGGGCTGGTAAATCAAAACCAATGCTTGTTAAGGTTTGTAACTTAACACATATATACTTGAAGATTTAAATTAGAAGAAAAATAATGTACACAAAATTTTTGTTATTGTTTTGTTGTTGTTTTTTGTAATTAAAGAAAAGTCCTTATTTTTGATGGCGGGCATGATAACTCCTCATTGAAACATCGGAATCCGAAAATTCCAACGGTGTTAGAAGGAGTACATGTCTGGCTCACGTATGAACTAGGATTATTGACTTCGTTCCAAAATTAACAAAATGGTGGACCTTTGAAAAAATATTTTTGGAAAATCGCCGATTTTTTACCAAAACCCAAGTTAAAAAATAAGGAAGATCTTCACCGATTGGGTTTATCCTAGTTCATACGATAGCTATACACTCACAGAGAAACGTGTAAAAATTTTAAGTCGATTGGGTTATTAGTTTTTGAGTTATCGTGCCCGCCATTCGCAAAAAAAATGTTTAGAGAAAAACGCGTTTAAAGTTTGAGAAGCCCTTCAGCCGTCACTTGATGCTGACACAATAAATCGGCTATATCTTCAAGAGTTCTTGAGATTTTCATTTGAAATTTTGTAGGGACATTCTTTAATTAGTGTAGATTCGAATTATATCAACAACATTTTTGACCCCGAGAATGGGGGGTCCCCTTAAATCGGACGAAAATATATATGGAAGCTATATCCAAATCTGAACCGATTTTTAGGAAACTTAACCTACATCATTATAGACCTAATTCATTACGCTGTGCCAAATTTCGTGCAAATCAAAAGATATATAGGGACTGTGGTACACGTTTACCCTAAATCGGACGAAAATATATATGGGAGCTATATCCAAATCTGAACCGATTTTCACGAAACTTCACACACATCATTCTAGACCTAATTCATTACGCTATACCAAATTTCGTGCAAAACGAAAGATATATAGGGACCGTTTACATTAAATCGGACGAAAAAATATATGGGAGCTATATCTAAATCTGAACCGATTTTTCTCAATTTCAATAGGGTTCGTCGTTGGGCCAAAATGCCAAATTTCATCCAATTCGGATCATAAATGCGGCCTGTACTTTGTTTACAATTTTACATGGACAGACGGACGGACGGACGGACATGCATAAAACGACCCAGAAAGTGATTCTATGCATATACTCAAAAGGAACCATGTGTCTATCTAGATTATTTTTGCCTGTTACAAACATATGCACAAAGACATAATACCATGTACCACAGAGTGGTGAAGGGTATAGTAAAGGCATTTCCAATATTTTGGGATTTTGCTCACATTTCCAACCGAAATTGCTGTAGTTTGGTATTTTGGTCAAATCACACCACCAAAAGTTATCAATATCGATTCAGGGTTTTTATATTGCCCCCATATAACGGTATCCGCACTATTCGGTGTTTTAAAACATTTATTCGCCCAAAATGCATTGGATAGCTTTTGAAAATAGTTTTGTCTGGAGTCGAGTTAATTTTTCTGATAAAGATTCAAACTTCGATTCTAGCAAAGTTGACGTGCTCTTATTCATAGACTCTGTTTTTACACAATCAATGCTAGTCCTCCCTAAGATGTTTAGTATTACAATGGGATATATCGATCCACGTTTTGGTGTAGGCCACAAATAACTGTATCCCCCATAATATTTTGGGTTCTCATCGTATAACACGCCAAAAGTTATTAATAAAAGCATCTCCAATATTTTGGGATTTTACTCACATTTCCAACCGAAATTGCTGTAATTTGGTATTTTGGTCAAATCACACACCAAAAGTTATCAATATCGATAAGAATCAGACCTTGCTTCTCAGGTCTGATTATCATAAAAATCTTCAGTTGTACACTTCCGACTTTGATCCCTTGCTTGTAGCCTTACCATGAAATTTCATCATATCGCATTAATTGCTTACAATTTTCAATTTCAATTGCAGTATGAATAATTGTTAATTAAATACTTATTTACACACAAATTCAATTAGCCATAACTTGATTCTACTCTTTTCATATTTACATCGTTTTCTACGACCGCACAATTCAATTTTCTTTCGATGATGGAATTTTTAAAATCATTCGTATATTTAATTACAGCTCTGTTGCAATTCCAGAGAAGTCGTTGCATTGCAACGTTACACTCATATATACATAAATATGAGTGTATATATTTTGCATGCTATAGGCGGGCTTGTCATTTAAACGAAGGTTTTCGTTATAAATAACCAGTAAGGAAAGTAGTAAAGTCGGACGGGGCCGACTATATGATACCCTTCACCACTATGGGTATATAAAACAGGACTATTAACATGAACTTGGACGAACTAAAATATGTTATACTTATCTAAATGTGAATCGCCTTAGATCAATCCATAAACAAGTCATTCGTTTGTTACAATGGGACAAAATTATATAAATCGACTTCAAACAAAGCATTAGGACATCCGTTGGGCTATGTCTGTACTTCTAGAAAACGAAACAAAATTTCATGTCAATCTGACAAACATGAGGAGTTTGATGCCCAATTTAATTAACATCGGGCGTAAATATATATGGAATCTATACCCAAATATGAATCGATTTCAACGAAACTTGTCACGGGTTAGGATATACTAATTTCAGCACGATTTGTTCCTATCAGCCTATTGGTTCCTTGGTGCGTCAATTACTTAAAATCAATCTATAATAAAAGGGAGCTATATCTAAATCTCAACCGATTTTCACGAAACTTGGCAGACATCATTCTAGGCTCAATTAAGTACGTTATGCCAAACTTTGTGCAAATCGAAGGATATATAGGGACTTTGGTGCACCATTTACATAAAATCGGACGAAACTATATATGGGAGCTATATCTAAATCTTAACCTATTTTCACGAAACTTTGCAGACAGTACGTTATGCCAGATTTCGTGCAAATCGAAAGATATATAGGGACTTTGGGGCACCATTTACATGAAATTGGACGAAACTATATATGGGAGCTATATCTATATCTGGACCGATTTTTTCCAAACTTGGCAGACATCACTCTAGGCTTAATTCAGTACGTTATGCCAAATTTCGTGCAAATCAAAAGATGTATAGGGACTTCGGGGCACCATTTACATGAAATCGGACGAAACTTTATATGGGAGCTATATCTAAATCTGGACCGATTTTCACGAAACTTGGCAGACATCATTCTAGACCTAAATAATTGGGCTGTACCAAATTTCGTGCAAATCGAAGGATATATAGGGACTTTGGAGACCCATTTACCTTAAATCGGACGAAAAAATATATGGGAGCTATATATAAATCTGAACCGATTTCCTCGAAACTTGGCACACGTCATCCTTGACCTAATTCAGTACATTATGCCAAACTTCGTGAAAATCGAAAGATATATAGGGACTTTGGAGACCCATTTAACTTAAATCGGACGAAACTATATATGGGATATATATCTAAAACTGGACCGATTTTCTTGAAACTTGGCATACACAACTCTAGGCTCAATTCAGTACGTTATGCCAAATTTCGTGCAAATCGAAAGCTATATAACGACCATTTACATGAAATCGGACGAAACTATATATGGGAGCTATATCTAAATCTGGACCGATTTTCTCGAAACTTGGCAGGCATCATTCTAGGCTCAATTAAGTACGTTATGCCAAATTTCCTGCAAATCGAAGGATATATAGGGACTTTGGGGTACCATTTACATGAAATCGGACGAAACTACATATGGTAGCTATATCTAAATCTGGACCGATTTTCTTGAAACTTGGCGGACATCACTCTAGGCTCAATTCAGTACGCTATGCGAAATTTCGTGCAAATCGAAAGATATATAGGGACTTTGGGGCACCACTTACATGAAATCGGACGAAACTATATATGGGAGCTATATCTAAATCTGAACCGATTTTTATGAAATTTTACACACATCATTCTAGACCTAAATGATTAGGCTGTACCAAATTTCGTGCAAATCGAAAGCTATATAGGGACCGTTTACATTAAATCGGTTAAATATATATATGGGAGCTATATCTAAATCTGAACCGATTTTTCCCAATTTCAATAGGGTTCGTCCTTGGGCCGAATAAGTGACCTGTGCCAAATTTCATCCAATTCGGATCATAAATTCGACCTGTACTTTGTTTACAATTTAACATGCACAGACAGACAGACAGACGGACGGACATGCATAAATCGACTTAAAAAGTGATTCTATGCATATTCTCAAAAGGAACCATGTGTCTATCTCGTTTCCTTTTGCCTGTTACAAACATATGCACAAAGACATAATACCCTGTACCACAGTGTGGTGAAGGGTATAAAAATGCAGCGGAGTGGAATTTTATTTTATATTCACAACAAAGTATAAATGGGTGAAAGGGTTGAAATTATAAAAGTTCGTTTTTCACTATAGTAATTTTGGCAATATTTCCAATATATTTTTAAGATCTAACATGACAATTTTAATGATTAGGAATGTCAATTAAAAAGTTAATATAGACTCCATGATATGATGGAGGACTTCCCCGAAACATTATTTCGAGGAGACACAAAACTAACTTAGAATTACCTAAAATACATTTATGCAAATAAAGAAACATTTCATACATATGTGAATTACCCCGAACACAATTCAACTGAACCCATATACATTTTTCATTGTTGCATTAAATGTAAATGTAGCAGGGATCAAATTGCATACATTTATATTTTTGAGTTTATTCCAATGCCACATAAGTAATAACCTATTCTCAATAAAATATATTTTCTATAATGCGATGCAATTTATCATGTTCCTGTGTAAAGTGCTACACCTGTTTGTTTGTCTTTCGCATTTTTTGCTTCTTCCCTGTCACTGTTTACAATGAATTTGAACATATGTATGGTTGCATTGGTGTGGCACCCTAACTAAAAAAAATCTTCCCAGCTAATGTTTCTATTGTATATTGTCGGGCTGCCGTGAGAATACAAAAGCAGAAGAAAACGAAGAAGAGGAGAGAAATGCAGTAACAAAACTTTATGTAAGAAGACAAGCAACACCTCTAATGAGCTTGAAAATTGTGCAACTTTGTCAAACATATTTTCATACCATACCACAAAGAGAAAAAAAAACGGGCATCCATTCAGGGACTGTTATATATTTTAACGGTAAAAAATAGTATTTCAGGTACAGTGGAATTACAGCTGATTGTCGTTGTTTATAGACCGAATTAGATTTGCTTATTCTCAATCTGTCAATTTAATATATTTCGAACGTTATTACAATAATATAGCAAAAATATATCTAAACGTTTACACCAACCACCAAGAAGCTCACGTAACTCATACAAAACTTCTTTGGGAAGTGCTATTTTGACCACTGAAAACGAATTTGCTTTGAATAGTAAATATCCCTACCACATATGATCGATATCGTTCCAGTTTTTATAATAGCTCCCATATTACACTGCTCCCTATTATTAGGTATTATGGGGAGTTTGGAGTTGGGAGCTTAACTACCAAATTGGATATAATGAAGTATTTTGAATTACCAATGTAAAAATCTCCTTACTAAGTATTATCGATACCAGTCCTCTTTTGAGTAAAGCCGCCATATAACGAAACCTCCCTTAATTCGGTATTTGGGGATGTCCTTCAAACGAATTGGCTATAGTTTAATTTTTGTAAACATCATTGGGTAGCAATTCTTTCAACCAAAAATATCAACATTGGACATGAGCGACAATTTTGCAGAACATTTCGAGGAGTTATATTTCCATATTAATTTTCCTGAATTCAAATTTTGTTATTTTTCACACTAAAGTCTGGGTTAATTTGATCCTCTAACATAGTTTTTTAAACAATGCAGAGTATGGAATATTTTGTTTTCTAAAATTTACAGCAAGTTTTAATATTTTTATAATTAAAGTACAATTGTTAA
>NW_026872415.1:0-13300 GCF_032173495.1 Musca vetustissima
CTGCCCTCTGTAATGCTAATTTTTAAGGTCGCATTTATGCTCCGATTTCGATGAAATTTGGCACATGTAACTTACTTGGCCAATGGACGAACCCTATTGAAATTGGAGAAAATCGGTTCAGATTTAGATATAGCTCCCATATAAAGTTTCGTCCAATTTTAAGTAAATGGTGCACCAAACTCCCAACATTTGTCCGATTAAAACAAAATTTTGGACAGCGTACTGAAATGAATGCAGTTTAACGTCGGTGAAGTTTTGTTGAAATCGGTCCAGATTTATATATAGCTCCCATATATATATTTTCGTCCGATTTTATGTAAATCGTGTACCAAACTCCCAATATTGGTCCGATTGAGACAACATTTTGCACAGCGTACTGAATTAAATGCAGTTAGATGTCTGCGAAGTTTTGCTGAAATCGGTTCTGGATTTCATAGAAATGTTACATCAAAAAATCCAAGCCTGCCTGATTGACATGAAATTTTTCATGGATTTCTGAATGGTATGTGTATTTTTTTTTTTTTTTTTTATTTTATTAATAGATGATATTACACTTTATATTAATACTAATATAATTTAAATGTATATTAAATGATAATTAATTGTGTTTTACATCTATAATTGGCATAGCTTTATAGCTGTTGCCTTTGGTATTGTATGGTTTTCTTTATTGGTTAAATATCTATGTAGATCACTAATTTTTTTAGCCCGATTCCATTTCAATGGTTGTCCAAAGAGAAAGATATGAATGAGATGAATTTTAGCTTAATCCAAATTAATCTGATTTAGATGTAGATAATTTTTGTCCAATTTTATGTATATTATACTCTACTGCATTGTTTACTATAATGCTGCTATATATTTAGGCATATTTATATTTGTTGTTGTTTAATTTCCATTTAATTACTTTTTTCATCTCGAAAAAAGGAATGCATATTTATTTGCCTGTGGTAAAAATGAGGTGCACTTGTTTTTTTCACTTTCTCTTAGCCTGGAATGTTTATTTTAAAACCAACCTTCGAAACCCAATATTGTGGCATATGCAAATACTGTACGATACACTGCATCCCACAGATGAGTTGTGAATTGGGATTTGATAACAGAATCTGGCATCTATTTGTCAAAATCAAATTCTATATTTTACACTTGCTTAACAATTTTATGAAGAAATTGTCAGAACAAAAGATGAACTTTGTGTGGTAAACCTCAAATGAGCATACACACACGCAAACACGGACGAATGGACAGGTTCACAGGCAAATAACATGGAGAGGTAGAATCATGTTGAATGTTTGCAATAGGTAAATGACCCAACAAATGGACAGACCTATGGACGGACAGACAGCTATTCGATTAGACAACAATCCCGAACATTGTGTGAAATTTATTCAAATTACCTCTCATTAAGGCATCAACCTCTCAACCTCTCAACGCATCGATCGCATCGCATAGATGTACAACAAACCAAATTTGTAAATAAAGATTGCATGATAGCGTATTTACAAATGTTATCGAAAGGTATGTAGGAGGGTACGTAAGGAGTTTCATTACTTGGCATTTGCTAATACAATTTGGTCAATTTGAGTTACTAAAACGAGTTGTTGTTGTTTTTCATGTATTTACAACGAAATTTAATGCATGTAATGATGTTGGCACATGGAAAGCTGAAAAAAACTGAAAAATTTTAACATTAAAAATGTTTTAAATAAAAATGGAATGGAATATCTATATGTTTTCTCATCCGATATTAAGTAAATAGTGCACCAAAGAACCTTGGTTTGTCGAAATTTTAGATAGAGTATAGAGTTGAAAACGGTTCAGATTTAAATATAGTTCCGAATAGGTGGAATGTGTCGATGTGTTTTTCGTGGGTCTTTTCCAGGATTTGGCTCAGAGTGAAAAATTGATCAAAAGTGCATTTTTCCAGGTCTGAAGCCGCATTGATATGGTCCAATAATGTCATTGACCATTGGCTTCAGTCCGTCAGTTCAGTCAGTCAGTTCACGCAGCACGCTGGATAGCACTTTATATACATCCTCTATAGTTGACACATATCGTCTTGTCCCCTTTTTGTGCAGGGGACACAGGATGCTGATGTTCCAATCATTGAGTATGTATTCCTCTAGCTAAATTGTACTAATCAGCTGGTGCATGTTCCTGACAAGCATCTGACCATCAGTTTTGATTAGTTCGGCTGGTAACCCATCGGCTCCTGCTGCTTTATTATTCTTCAGCTAATTAATTTTTCTACTTTTTTCTACGTTTCTCCTCTCCTTTTCTCCATGGCATTACGTGTTGCTACTGTCCGCAGGATTGCCCTGTACGCTACGTTTTTCACATCAGTAGCATTACAACACTCCTGATCGTACCATGGGTTTCTTGATGGTGATTTTTGGTACCCAAGTGTTGCTTTTGCTGCAGTTTGTAGAGAGTGGACAATTCTTTGCCATTGTGCTTTTATAATATTATCGGGACAAGAAGTGCTTTCCTCAAGCAGGTGGGTAAGTTGAGCGGAGTAGGCCTCTACTAGCTGTTTAGTTTGCGATCGATCAAACGTCTAATATACTAGATGAATGCCTTCCGTCTATCACAACATGATCAATTTGATTTCACGTTGCTTGATCAGGAGAAATCCAG
Organism: Musca vetustissima; assembly: GCF_032173495.1. NCBI lineage: Eukaryota > Metazoa > Arthropoda > Insecta > Diptera > Muscidae > Musca > Musca vetustissima. The sequence continues at coordinate 2,638 of NW_026872415.1, forward strand.
GTGGCCTGGTGTATATCGAGATGTTTGAATCTGGTGCTGCTAACTACCATGTTTTTGCTGCCTCGAAGTCAATTAACCTCATTCCGTTGTCGGATATTTCTTCATGGAAGCTGATAGGGCCAAAAATATGTTCCCTTCTGTTTCTAGGCGCTCATTAAATATGCCTTTGGTCTGTTCATCTTTGTCTTCCGTTGGAGCATGGGCGCAAATAGGACTGATGTAGAAGAACTTCGCTTTTATACGGATTATAACAATTTGCCCATCTACTGGAGTGAATCTGGAGATGTGGTATTTTATTCTCCTGTTAACCATAAATCCGCAGCCAAATTCATGACAACTATAATACAGTGCGTAATCGTCTGATTTACTTACGCCTGTCCCTTTCCAGCGCATTTCCTGTAAGGCAATAATATCGGCTTTATACTTCTTGGGTACATCCGTCAAAGCGAAAACTGCATATGTTCTGTGCAACGTGCGCAAATTCCCAGTGCAGATTCGCAGACCGTGGCCCATTATACGTTTGCGGGGGTCGTCAACATTGGGGGGTTTGGTTTTCTTTTTAGTTGTTTTTTCACAGTACTGTTTTTTCCGAGTGTGGGCAACTAACCCGACGCCTCAACACATTTTTTATAGTTCTTATGGGTGAACTCGCGGCACATATCAGTTCACTATTCCAACGGGTGATGAAAATAGTTACCCCTGGTGAAACTGCGGGGAGGTCAGTGTCCACAATTGAGATGAAAGAGGGACTAAGATAAGGCTGGACTTTGCCAAGTTAAAACCAATCCGAAATTATGCACATCTCCGCAATAAAAACTATTAGAGAATTTTTTTTAACCGAATTGGCTGTTATTTGGTATTTTGTATTCTCATTGGCTGTCAAATCTCACTACCAAAAATATCAATATTGGTCACCGTTTTATTATTGTCCCATCCAACGGTAGCCTCACTATAAGAGAATTTCAATCATTTTTTTCACGTATTTTCGGTATGTTCAAGGTCCTATCATAATATGGACTCCTAGGAGCCCCGATTAATTATAGTTATTGAAATATATTACGTTTACTACATCTATTACAGGTATATCGCGTTGACAAAAGAAAACTTCAAAATTAGTGTGGGGTATAACAAAAGTAATATGCCATCAATCGGATGACGCAAGGAAGATGTGAACCCGTGGGTACGTCTCTGATAACCTGTAACACTTTAATATGCACATAATAATTATATGAAGATAGCTAGAAATACACAAAAAATACGTTTCGGAATAATGCACGAACATAATTTACAATAATTGTCCATCATTGTCAAAGCAAATTCTTTGGAAAATGTCCACCGACAATTCGACAGTCACCGAAACAATGCTGATATTATAATTATCCTTTGGCGTGACAGTTTGCAATTATTTTGCAGGCGATGTTCCGCCAAATGTCGTCTGCCATTAGATTGGAGATTGTTGATTAGTCAACACTTAATTCATTGTTTCCTTTTTTATTTGGGCAAAACAACAAAAAATTATTATGTGTGGCACGAAAGAAGCTTATAGCAATGAAAAATTAAATAAACTTTTAATCTGAAATTATATTTCATGAAAAATGTTCTTCTAGGGAAATTTATTTTTTGCAATGCAATGAAGAATGTGTTGTTATATTCCTAACATAAGTAATAATTGGCAATTAGTCAATAAGCAAGGGTTATCTTTTCAACATCCCAGTTCTCTTATATTTGATAGAAATATTCCACTATTTAGGTTTTTAAAACCTAAATAGTGGGGCAGAAACAGTTAGGCAGAAATATTGATCCTAAACATATACTCGTACTAATCATATTTGAGTAATAATCTCATCGATTTTTCTTTGATCAAAATACGTTGTATCAAAGTAGTCTTCTGCATCCTTTAACTGGAGAATGAATTAGGAGTGCTATACTTCAACCGAAATGAAAATCTCTTTCCAAAGAAGTGTGTCTGTTGTTGTTAAGGCAACATTGTATCCTTAACTTGTCGGTAAATAAATGTTTAATAGTGTGTTGTGTTATAGTAATTCGACATTGATTGCTTTCTATAAGGTGCTGAATATTAAATGCATTCAAGTTTCTAACAAGAGGAATACTGACTGATTTTGGCAATATTTAAGAGATAGCTCTGAAATTTGGGACAAACATGACTAGAACTCCCCAGATGTTTTATATTGGAAATAAGATATACCGGTCCCCGTTTCGGTATTTTGTACATCTTTTTTAACCTGATTGGCTACAATTTGGTAGGTCCATGGCATTCCCGTAATGTGTCAAATTTCATTAAAATCATAAAAGTTATTAATTGTGACTCATGTTTCGGGGTAGCCTCCATATAATGGCATTTTGGGGATATTTTACACGTTTTTCAGTAGAATTGGCTGTAATTTGTTATTTTGGGTGCTCATTGTATAGCTCATCTCTCCCTCCCTCTCCCTCCGTAGGGTATTCCCCATATAATAGTACCCCCAAATATTCGGAATTTGGGGGATTTTGGACACTTTTTTCAACCGAATTGGCTGTAATTTGGTATTTTGTATTCTCATATAACTACCAAAAATTATCAATATCGATTCCCGTTTTTTATGTTATATTAGCCCTACTATTTGGTATTTTGAGAATTTAAGACATCTTTTTATCGGAGTTTTTTTTTGTTCATGGTGCTATTGTATCATATTTTTTCCTAGGAGACCCCTTAATTTTAGAGATTTTGAATGTGAACCTCATACGGTTACATGGGTCGACACATAAGACATTAGTTTCCATTGTTAGTTGTAATAAGATATTGATTTTAATAATATTGATGTGCCTGCAAAAATCCACAAATCAGTAGGGATATATATATGAGGACTATGTTATGTGCAACGTGGTTTCTGCTACAAAAAAGGGGGTCCAAATTAAAGAGGCTCAGTTTGAAAAAATTCAAAATACCTCGATAACAACATTAAAATGGGGAGAGACTTTTATGTGGTAGTTATATCAAAACATGGATTTATATACACAACTTTCGACAAAATTTTTTCACCTGCTATATTCCGAAATGACAAATTACAGCCGAAATATTCAAAATATGTGTGGCTACGTCAAAACATAGTCCTACATTAATATGGCAACCTTCAAAAACTCTTTGTAGCAAATTACATCCATATCGGCAGGGAAATGCGTCTAAAGACTTTAAAGTACCGACATCTACGGTTAAAACTTCAGTAAATTTGATTCCAAACGGGAACGTCAAGAAGAAGATACCTCAAACAGTGGACAAATATTTATAATTTTTTGTTGGAACATTTTCTAGCCAAAAAGATCCCAATACTCAATTACGACCAAGAAGCCTTAAAGTACGGAGTATTGGAGGGTACCGTTTTATGGGGCTACGGTAAGAAGTGGACCGATATATTTTCAACACTTAACAAAATAGAAGTACTAGCAATGTATGCGCAAATTTTCAAAACTTTTTAAAGGGACCTTCCACCAAAAGATTATTCCGTTTGTCGGTGATGATATCAAAATTCTATGTTGATTTTGGCATATCCATATTTCTGTCTGTCTTCTTGATCTCACGATAGAGATCACAATATGTTTGAGATGGTTAGGTTAGGTTGAAAAGAGGGGTGGATGATACCACCACATGTCCAACATGAGAAGGACATTCACTAAAGCCATATGAGGCCTGTTGTGCGCTCTAGATGTACGGAGAAAGTACAAATCAAGAATTAGTGAAAGTGTATATTATAAAGAAAAACATTTAGGTTTGATTCCCTATGAATCTAGGAATTCCGTGTTTTTTGCGAACTCCTTCAGTCTTTTCCATTCACACCCCCTCAGATCGCTTAGTCCGTTAAGAGTGTCATTTCCCAAGGATTGTCTCCGAAAGCATGTAAATGCTGGGCAATGGCATAGGAAATGTTCAAACGTTTCACTGTCTTCCCCACACGTTCTGCACTCGTTACTTCCTTCGCATCCAATCTTGAGTAGATGTGCCTTCAGGCCGAGGTGTACCGTCAGAACACCCGTCAGCCGGCTTATTTCTTTTTTGTTTAGCGTTAGGATTTGCTTAGTTTTGTCTTCACTTGGGTCGCCCCATAAGATTTTGGTGATTTTTCCTGTCCCCTCATTATCCCAAAGGGTTTTGTGGGTCTCATGTGCCCATTCCCTCATTTCTTGGCGTGTTTCGCTAAAGGGTTTGGCGGTATACACCTCTATTATAAGTAGTGCAATGGCACTCGTGGCTAGTTGACTTGCTATCTCGTTGCCTATGATTCTTTGGTGACCCGGTACCCATATAGTTCGTACAGGTCCTTGTTGTGAGAAATCAGTAATGGTATTTATACATTCCAGTACAGTTTTGGATTTAACTGTTCTGGGAGATATTGCCTTTATATCTTGCTTGCTGTCCATAATAATATTTACTGTATTTTGTCTTTGGTTTGAAATTAACCATTTAAGACACTCTGTTATAGCTTGAATCTCCGCCTGTAAGATCGATATATTTGAGATAGATCTCTAAAATTTTGCACATCATTCTTACTATTCCTAGCATATTTGATATTGCAAATGGGATAAATAGTTCCAAGATTTGATTTTTGTCCACATAACGGTCCCACTAAAGTGGCTGCAATTTGGCATTTCCGGTTTTTGGGGGGTGCTGTACATTTCTGAAAAAAATTTGGATATCAGTTTCTTTTTTGACATGAAGGTTCTAGGAACATTTTCCAGCCGAATGGGTTGGATATATGGGAAATTACAAAAATCTTTTAAATTCCTTGAAGCTGAGATTTGCTAGGTTTTTGTCATAATCTTAAAATATTGGTAATAAATAATAAGTTGCGTGGAAGCTGTGATGGTGGTAATGTAAAAATATGGGTGAAAATGTGTTATAGCCAACGAGTTTTTTGTGTTCCTTCCTGATTTGTGGCTAAACTACACGACGCACGCACATGTGATCAGTGACTAAGTTGCAGAATACCCCATGGACAATATGGTTCTAATGTATGATTTTTCGATATAATCAATGGATCCACCCAAAATGGATGCTGACATTTTGAAGCCGGATTTTCGGTGTTTTTTGATTTTTTCTTATAATTAGGATGCGCATCCAGATAATGTACTAAACTGATTATAGGATTGTAGAACTCGAGATTTTGCTTCGTTTAGTGTATATCTCGTAAATGTGCTCACCGTAGCTTCTTTGCAATTGGGTTCCAAAGACGAAAATTTGGTGCGTAAATTTTTATAAAAAACATATTTTTTGAGTCTAAAATTAAGAAACTTCATTTAAATTCCATTCCGTGGAACCCCACGTGATTTTAGTTTTTTTACGTGCCGGATCTAATGAGCCCATCCATGTTCAATTCCGCCCAATAAAACGGCGGATATAGGTACCTTGAATGTGGGAAAAACTGCAAAAACATATTTTGACAAATTCGCGCACATAATCGCGTTTTTCTTCGAATTGATTTTAAATACATTCATGCTTGTGTTATCATATTCGCGAATCTGTGTGAAAATAGGTCAAAAATATATCGATACGCGAATAATATGCGTATTTTATCCAAAATCGATTGTGGAGGTACATCCGCGGTTCTTCACCGATCCTTTTAAAATAGGTGTCCTTTGTGTATTTTCAGAGGAGATTACTGAAATCGGATGCGCATAAAAATCGTATGCACGTTGCGTCATTTTTAGCCATTTTTAGAGTTTTTGCATAGTAAAGTGCATCGAGCGGCACACTTTTGCCGCTAAATGAAACATCGAAAAATTCATAATTATTGGAGGAGATTGATTCGATTTACACGAAAACCGGATGCGCATCAACTGATTTCAACTAATATGCCAATTGCATGCTTTTAAATATTGATAATTTTTATGTATTGTAACTGCAATATATTTAGTCATATTTAGTTCTGTTCTAATTAAAAAATTAATGTATTTTATTTTCAGATATCCTTAGGCTTCTTTTTGTTTTTTTTTTCGCGAATATTGTACCGTATTTCAATGTGATTTGACAAGTATGCAAAGAAAACAAATGTGTTTATCCATTTGTGAAGAAATTCGCGAATTACAACAAAAAGGAATCCATTTAATATATATTTGAAATACAAGTTTTAAAACCGCAATAATTTTTGTGCGCAGCATCCGAATTTGTGAACGCGAACAGATTTCGAATCAGCATATTTTTCTTAACCTATGTACCAAAAATCATAAATGTGCTCGCAAAAATATTTTTCAAATTTTTTTTAATGGAATTTTAAAAGAATTTTGTAATTTCCCATATATGTATACAAATATGATTAGTATAGGCCCTTATAACCTTATTCGACATTTTGAAGTTTTAGAATTTTGCATTTCGACTTCTCTGAGGGTGACATACATTTATGTAGGAAATTATAGATAGGTATAGGTTTATTATTTGGCATAGGCCCATATAAAGGTTCCGCCGCATTTCGGTATTTAGAAGGTTTAAACATGATTTTCCAATCAAAGTGACAATAATTTGACATTCCTCTTTCTTTGTGGGTAAAAAACTCCTTTTAAGAGAAAACGCCAGACATTTAAGCACACTTTCTAATATCATTTGCTGTAGTATAGTTTGATGTGGAAGGAGGGTGTAAAAAGGTCGAACCAATGAAACTTAACGCCTCTTTCTCTTGTGTATATCTATTTTTATTTCAAAGTATTTCAATGCCAAATATAATTTCTCTATTCAAAGTATTATACAGCTTTTCAAAATAATAACGCTAAATTTGTCCGCTCACCATAAATGTTTGTACCTACTATCACACCACCCCATTACTTTGGAAAGTAACTGTTATTCTTTCTATCTGACAGAGGTACTTCTAACAAAACTCTCAATGGTGAAACTTCAAAATGTTGCAATTTTAATTATCACAACTCACAACAGAGTGAATGAAATGGAATTGTGTATCAAATCACAACCAGTGGACTCGAGTGGAAGGCAAGTTTTCGAGGATTTAACGAGCACAGCCAGTTAGCCAGCCCGGCAGTCAGTCAGTTACTCAGTACAGGAAACAAAATGCTATTGTTGGTGACTAATTTCCCCATAGAGTTCTGGTAATTTAAGAACAATAAAAACGGCAAAGTGTTCCCTTTAATTACCATCATCGAGGTTTTTGCAGGAAAAAAATACACAAAAAAACTCGTTCCAGCTTTTCTCTGATTTAACCACAAAAACTGCAGCCAACGGAAGGAAGAAGGCGTAAGTTATGTAAAACTTAATTCAATTTGTTGACATCATTAAAATGTCAAGGAAATTTTGAAGTTGCAACTTTTAGTTGGCGAACAAGTTTAATACAGGCTTTCATTGTCCTAATAAAACATTGTTAACATTTACATTGGATTCCGGCCCAAGGGGCAGATGTTACGCCCCGAATGTGTATGTATGTGCTGAGCAATGAATTCATTGCGTAATCCGATCGAATTACATTTCCATGGAAGTGTTCGATGTTTTCTTGACAAATTAGGTCTGGTTAGTTATACTTGTGTCCGCGTTTGTTTGTGTGCCTGTGTGTGTTCTACTTCAATTGAAATCAAGGTGCTTCTCTTTTTCTTCCTTTTCCTTCACTCGAGTAAGGGACCAAGTGTGAAAGGATAACATTACAAAACAGGATTGGCTTCGAATTTATGCCTGCATACCCCATAATGCCACACTTAACAATGGGGGCAACATGACCTCTAACACCCGGTGAATTTATTTTAGACTGAGGCTACTTGAGGCTATTTTTGTGTGTCTTTTTTTCATTTCATTCATTGAAAGGTTCCCTTTGGCAATGTACAACACCACAAGGTGGCGTTTGGTAGTTCCGAATTGTGTTCTTCCTCGGACATTTGTAATTTAAGTAGTCACAGTCTGATTTTTTGTTGTGCTGGTGTTGTTGTTTTTTTATTTCTGTACTCATCATCATTATTGCCTTGTCCTTTGGCTGTCTATAGCACATGCCATAAACTTTGACCTTAGAATGTTGTATCCAATTACAAGTACCTTGTTTCGCTTGTAGCTCAGACTGTTAATGTTTGTACATATTGTTTTTTTTTTTTTTTTTTTTGTTATAAAATAGGCTCGGGATCATATCTAGTTATGGCTTGCTTCTTTTATTACATTAACTCTTTGAGCCGCGAATTTTTTTCCGTAATCATAGAAGAATTTTCTGTTGACAGATTTAATGCAACTATCCTAAATAGGATTTGAACAAAATTTGACATCGGTATATCCTCGCATCCTCGGGAGATACAGTACATTCTTTCTGAAAAATAAAAGTCTAATATCATGAAAACCAAAAGCAAAATCGATGGTGAAATATTCATTTTTATAAAAATAAAAAATCATTCTGACGGCGAATTCGTACAATTTAAATATGAAGCGATTTAAATAATTTAGACCGTATACACAAATATGTACTTTACATATATTTGCCCTTTTCTCTATATTGAAAAGCGCATAACTTTACCAAAAACATTTGAATAACATTTCTCCGATTGCGATGAGATTTTACAAAACCCTTCAATTTGTAGCCAGTGTATGTTGTAATCGGTTTAGATGAAAATATAGGTCCCACAGATTTGCATAATCTGTCCGATTCACACGATGCGTGAAATGAAATTGTACATATATAACCGAATATTGTGTGATACCGTTATATGGGTGCGATATCAAAACATGGACCATTTTCAATACCAAACATCATATTTATTTTAATTTATATTTATTTATACCATAAATTCCTACTTTGTATCCAACCAATTTGGGCGCTAGTAATGTCATCATGTTCTGGTTAAAATATTTTGTGGGAAAGGTACATGTATCTAGTGCACGACTTACATGAAATCGCTTGAAAATTCTTATAAGAGCAATATCTATGTAGTCTACTTTGTATGAGATTCACATTTGGTTATTTTATATTATACTAGCATATGCCCGCTACTCCGTTAGCAAATATGAGAAATATTTAGACATGTATTAACATATTATTTTATATTCAAGGAACACTGCAAATGTCAGAAAAACTAAACAATCCACATTCCATTCCATTAAATCGATCATAAATTTAATTTGAGTACCAAATTTCATGATTCGAGCTCTGAAGGTTCACCCAAATCCAAATTTTACCAAATGTAGTTCCTCAACCATCCTACAAATCTTCCTGCATACCCCGATATATATACACCCCACAATAATTTCAAATTTTAAGATTCCAACTCTATTGGTTCACCCACAATTCAAATTATAATAAATTTAGTACATAGTAGAACCAATTTTCAAAACTTCCTATTTGCCTCAAATCTACACCCCAGAGTGATCCTAAATCATAGCTTCAATATTCCAACTCTATCAGTTCACTCACAATTCAAATTGTACCAAATTTAGTACACAGTAGTACCAATTTCCAAAACTTCCTACATACTCCAATCCTACACCCGCACACTGAACCTATTTCCAATTTTCAGGATACCAACACTATCGGTTCACCCACAATTCAAATTGTACTAAATTTAGTACATAGTAGTACCAATTTCCAAAACTTCCTACATACCCCAATCGGACATCTCTACAGTGATCCTTAATCAAAATTTCAGGATTCCAACTCTATCGGTTCACCCAGAATTCAAATTGTACTAAATTTAGTACACAGTAGTACGAATTTCCAAAACTTCCTACATAACCCAAACCTTCTCCCACAGTGAACCTCACCCACAATTTAAATTGTACCAAATTAAGTACACATTTCCAAAACTTCCTACATATGTCAATTTTACACCTTAACAGTGATCCTGACTCCAAATTTCATGATTCTAGCTCTATTGGTTCACCTAAAATTCAAATTATACCAAATTTAGTACCATTTAGAACCCATAATTTTTATTTTCTTAAACTGAATTCGGACCCCAATCCTACGCCCCTACAGTGATCCTGTCTCCAAATGTTATTGTCCCAGCTCTATCGGTTCATCCAAATCCAAATTGTATCAATTATAGTACGATTTAGTACTTTCGTACACATATCCCAATCCTACACTCCGATGGTAAACTTAATTTAAATTTTCAGGGATCCAGCTCAATTTGTACCTCTAAATCGAATTTGCACCAAATATAGTACCATATAGAACTATTCGTACGCATGAGTACACACTATCAAAACCATGTCCTTATATCGACCTTTTTTCTCAACCTTAATTCACACTCCAATTTTCAAGTGTTTAGCGCTATCCGTTCACATGCTACAGAATTGTACCACATTTAGTACATTTTCGTACTTTTCGGATATTTATAGTTCGAATTTCCAAAAAACCCTTTGGTACATCTATCTAACACCAATCCAAATTTCAGAGTTCTAGCTCCACCGGTTCGCCAAATAGTATCACATTAATAGTTTTCGTACTGTTCTAGTACGAATTTCCAAAAACCCAGGCTTATCAGTCACATTTGGACCAAGAGTGACCCTCACCCAAAATTTCAAAATTCTAGCTTCAGCCGTTTCAACGCCCAGAGTTGATGAATCGTTAAGTCAGTCAGTCTATCACTTTACTCTTTCATTAGTATAGATTATATATATTGACCGATCATTTTTAAAACAGCCATTGTAAAAAGTTTGCGTGTAAAATTTGTGATGTTCGGCTTACAATAAAGGCCTCTA
>NW_026872416.1:0-13523 GCF_032173495.1 Musca vetustissima
TACGCCTTGGCTAGACCTTAAAAAATATTCTTTAAAAAATCTACGCCTTGGCTAGACCTTAAAAAATATTCTTTAAAAAATCTACGCCTTGGCTAGACCTTAAAAAATATTCTTTAAAAAATCTACGCCTTGGCTAGACCTTAAAAAATATTCTTTAAAAAATCTACGCCTTGGCTAGACCTTAAAAAATATTCTTTAAAAAATCTACGCCTTGGCTAGACCTTAAAAAATATTCTTTAAAAAATCTACGCCTTGGCTAGACCTTAAAAAATATTCTTTAAAAAATCTACGCCTTGGCTAGACCTTAAAAAATATTCTTTAAAAAATCTACGCCTTGGCTAGACCTTAAAAAATATTCTTTAAAAAATCTACGCCTTGGCTAGACCTTAAAAAATATTCTTTAAAAAATCCACGCCTCCTATTAGACGCCTTCTATTAGACCTTAAAAAATATTCTTTAAAAAATCTACGCCTTGGCTAGACCTTAAAAAATATTCTTTTAAAAAATCTACGCCTTGGCTAGACCTTAAAAAATATTCTTTAAAAAATCTACGCCTTGGCTAGACCTTAAAAAATATTCTTTAAAAAATCTACGCCTTGGCTAGACCTTAAAAAATATTCTTTAAAAAATCTACGCCTTGGCTAGACCTTAAAAAATATTCTTTAAAAAATCTACGCCTTGGCTAGACCTTAAAAAATATTCTTTAAAAAATCTACGCCTTGGCTAGACCTTAAAAAATATTCTTTAAAAAATCTACGCCTTGGCTAGACCTTAAAAAATATTCTTTAAAAAATCTACGCCTTGGCTAGACCTTAAAAAATATTCTTTAAAAAATCTACGCCTTGGCTAGACCTTAAAAAATATTCTTTAAAAAATCTACGCCTTGGCTAGACCTTAAAAAATATTCTTTAAAAAATCTACGCCTTGGCTAGACCTTAAAAAATATTCTTTAAAAAATCCACGCCTCCTATTAGACGCCTTCTATTAGACCTTAAAAAATATTCTTTAAAAAATCTACGCCTTGGCTAGACCTTAAAAAATATTCTTTAAAAAATCTACGCTTTGGCTAGACCTTAAAAAATATTCTTTAAAAAATCTACGCCTTGGCTAGACCTTAAAAAATATTCTTTAAAAAATCTACGCCTTGGCTAGACCTTAAAAATTATTCTTTAAAAAATCTACGACCTTAAAAAATATTCTTTAAAAAATCTACGACCCTTAAAATATTCTTTAAAAAATCTACGCCTTGGCTAGACCTTAAAAAATATTCTTTAAAAAATCCACGCCATGTTTGGGTCCTTGAAAAATATTCTTTAAAAAATCCACGCCTAATTGGATGCCTGAAAAAATATTCTTTAAAAAAACAAACCCCTTGTTTGGGTCCTTGAAGAAAATCCACGCCTTGGAAAAATATTCTTTAAAAAAATCCAGCCTTGGAAAAATATTCTTTAAAAAAATCCATGCCTTGAAAAAATATTCTTTAAAAAAAATCCAGCCTTGGAAAAATATTCTTTAAAAAAACCCACGCCTTGGAAAAGTATTCCTTAAAAAATCCACGCCTTGTTTGGGTCCTTTAAGAAATATTCTTTAAAAAATCCACGCCTTGTTTGGGGTCCTTTAAAAAATAGTTTTTAAAAAATTAAAAAAATCTTTAAAAAATCCACACCTTGTTTGGGTCCTTGAATATGTGTGTTTTAAAAATCTGAGGCTTGCTTGGGTCCATGAAAAAATATTAAAAATATTTTTTTAGTGTGGATTTAAAAAAAATCAAATAATATTGATTTTCAAAGGAATTTACAGGTGTGGAATTAAAAACAACTTCTAAGAGGCGTGTATTTTTTTAAATATTTTTTTTTTCAAAGACCATTGAAGGCATGGTTTTTTAAGTATTTTTTTAGAGACTGTAAAATATTTGTTAATATTGGAAAAACGTTGGGCGCCACTTTATATATTTTTTATATAAAGTGTATTTCAAAGATTTTTTCAATTTTAAAACGTCAGCTCTTCCTGGACTGAGCTGCTAAAGGCGGGGCTATTTAATCCGTTTCCAAAAAATTACTTGTTTTCAAATTAAAATGCTGAAATTTATAATAAGGGCACCTAAATCCAGACGCTGAGTCTTTTTATGTGAAATCTTGTTTTATAATCGATTCCTTTTGAATACTCCCGATTAAATGAATTCAATTATTAATACCAAAAATGCCAATAAACTGAAAAAAAACAATAACAAAAAATAATACTTAATTCATATTAACGAAACAAAAAAATCAGTCTTCAAATTACATACCTAGGTACCTATCACCAGCTACAAAAACAGAATAGAAAAAATAAAATAAATGAAACAAGCAACAACAACAAATAACAAATTCAGAATTTCTACACAATTCACTTATGATTTTCACTCAATTCAATTAATTAATTAACGCAACAATAACTATTATTATTGTAATATATATATATATTAAATAAAAATTAATATTTATATAGGAAATATGCTATATGAAAAAAAAACATTTATAATTAAGATATATAAAAAAAATTATTAATGGTCATGAGATAATATGAAAGGTATTAAGTGTTGACTTATTTATCGTAAAAAAACAAATACAACAAAAACAAAATATTTATTATTAATTACAATTAAAAAAATTGCATTAAAAACCCAAAACAAAACAAAGCAAGTAAACAAACATTACATATAAAAATAAAAAAAAGAAACAATAAAATATTAAAACAAAAATTATTATTATTATTATTCTTAATTATATTATTTAAAAAAAAAAACAAAAATTAAAATTCACATAACAAAAATCTATAATAAAAGAAAGAACAAAATATTGAACCAGATGATGTTGATATATATAAATACATCGCATTCAAAAAATAAACAAGAAATAAAAAAAAATTCTTATAAAAATACCTTTAAAAAAATAAGTGTTTTATTTACAAAAGGTTTTGTTGTTAATATAAAGGGTGATTTTTTTGAGGTTAGAATTTTCATGCATTAGTATTTGACAGATCACGTGGGATTTCAGACATGGTGTCAAAGAGAAAGATGCTCAGTATGCTTTGACATTTCATCATGAATAGACTTACTAACGAGCAACGCAAATCATTGAATTTTATTACCAAAATCAGTGTTCGGTTCGAAATGTGTTTCGCGCTTTACGTCCGATTTATGGTCTACATAATCGACCAAGAGAGCAAACAATTAATGCGATAGTGACCAAGTTTCGCACTCAGTTTACTTTATTGGACATTAAACCAACCACACGAATGCGTACAGTGCGTACAGAAGAGAATATTGCGTCTGTTTCTGAGAGTGTTGCTGAAGACCGTGAAATGTCGATTCGTCGCCGTTCGCAGCAATTGGGTTTGTGTTATTCGACCACATGGAAGATTTTACGCAAAGATCTTGGTGTAAAACCGTATAAAATACAGCTCGTGCAAGAACTGAAGCCGAACGATCTGCCACAACGTCGAATTTTCAGTGAATGGGCCCTAGAAAAATTGGCAGAAAATCCGCTTTTTTATCGACAAATTTTGTTCAGCGATGAGGCTCATTTCTGGTTGAATGGCTACGTAAATAAGCAAAATTGCCGCATTTGGAGTGAAGAGCAACCAGAAGCCGTTCAAGAACTGCCCATGCATCCCGAAAAATGCACTGTTTGGTGTGGTTTGTACGCTGGTGGAATCATTGGACCGTATTTTTTCAAAGCTGTTGGACGCAACGTTACGGTGAATGGCGATCGCTATCGTTCGATGCTAACAAACTTTTTGTTGCCAAAAATGGAAGAACTGAACTTGGTTGACATGTGGTTTCAACAAGATGGCGCTACATGCCACACAGCTCGCGATTCTATGGCCATTTTGAGGGAATACTTCGGAGAACAATTCATCTCAAGAAATGGACCGGTAAGTTGGCCACCAAGATCATGCGATTTGACGCCTTTAGACTATTTTTTGTGGGGCTACGTCAAGTCTAAAGTCTACAGAAATAAGCCAGCAACTATTCCAGCTTTGGAAGACAACATTCCCGAAGAAATTCGGGCTATTCCGGCCGAAATGCTCGAAAAAGTTGCCCAAAATTGGACTTTCCGAATGGACCACCTAAGACGCAGCCGCGGTCAACATTTAAATGAAATTATCTTCAAAAAGTAAATGTCATGGACCAATCTAACGTTTCAAATAAAGAACCGATGAGATTTTGCAAATTTTATGCGTTTTTTTTTAAAAAAGTTATCAAGCTCTTAACAAATCAATCTTTATTTTTACCCTTCACCACACTGTGGTACAGGGTATTATGGCTTTGTGCATATGTTTGCAACAGGCAAAAATAATCGAGATAGACCCATGGTTCCTTTTGATCACTTTCTGAGTCGATTTATGCATGTCCGTCCGTCCATGTATTTTTGTGTACAAAGTACAGGTCGCATTTATCATTCGATTTGGATGAAATTTGGCACAGTTCACTTATTTGGCCCAAGGACGAAACCTATTGAAATTGGAGAAAATCGGTTCAGATTTAGATATAGCTCCCATATATATTCTCGTCCGATTTAAGGTAAATGGGGCACCAAAGTCCCTATATATATTTCGATTTGCACGAAATTCGGCACAGCGTACTTAATTAAGTCTAGAATTATGTGTGCAAAATTTCGTGAAAATCGGTTCAGATTTAGGTATAGCTCCAATATATAACTTCGCCCGATTTTAGGTAAGTAGTCCACTAAAGTTTCTGGAAATCTTTTGAATTGCACGAATTTTTGCTTAGCGTACTGAATTAAGTCTAGAATGATGTGTGAAAAGTTTCGTGAAAATCGGTTCAGATTTAGATATAACTCCCATATATACCTTCGCCCGATTTTAGTTAAATAGTCCACTAAAGTCCTTGGAAATATTTTGATTTGCACGAAATTTGGCACAGCGTAATGAAAAAGGTCTAGAATAATGTCTGTCAAGTTTCGTGAAAATCCCTTCAGATTTAGATATAGCTCCCATATATATCTTCGTCTGATTTAAGGTAAATTGTGTACCAAGAATTGATTTGCAAGAATTTTGGCATAGCGTACTGAATTAAGTCTAGAATGATGTATGCAAAGTTTCATGATATAGCTCCCATATATATTTTCACCCGATTTAAGGTAATTGGTGCACCAAAGACCCTATATATCTTTCGATTTGCACGAAATTTGGCATACGAAATTGCGTCTATAATAATGGGTGCTAAGTTTCATGAAAGTCAATTCAAATTTAGATATAGCTCCCATATATAGTTTCGCCCGATTTTAGGTAATTGGTGCATCAAAGTCCCTATATATCTTTCGATTTGTACGAATTTTAGCATAGCGTACTGAATTAAGTCTAGAATGATGTGGTAGGTAATTAGTGCACCAAAGTCTCTGAAAGAGTTCGGCTGGTAGCCCATCGGCTCCTGCTGCTTTATTGTTCTTCAGCCGATTAATTGCAATTCTGACCTCATCTTGCCCAGGTGGTATACACTCTATACAATCATCTCTTATTGGTTCTGGAGTATCTTCTTCACCGCCACTTCATTCTGACTCCTGTATATCTCGATTTGCTTACGCTCACGTTTTCTTGCGCTTGTTTTTTTCTGAAAATACGTTTCTCCTCTCTCCTTTTCTCCTGATAGCTCTCCATCGCATTACGTGTTGCTACTGTCCCCAAGGCTGCCCTATACGCTGCGTTTTTCAGATCAGTAGCATTACGACACTCCTGACCGTGCTTTCTTGATGGTGGTCTTTGGTACCCAATTGTTGCTTTTGCTGCAGTTTGTAGGGAGTGGGCAATTCTCTGCCACTGTGCTTCTATATTATTATCGGGACAAGAAGTGCTTTCGTCAAGCAGGTGAGTAAGTTGAGCGGAGTAGGCTTCTGCTATCTGTGATGTGAGTATGCTAAATACTTAAACTACTTATGCTAAACTATATACACTATGGGTCAGAGCAGCTCTGGGTTCTTTCATTCGGTTCATCCGTCTTCCACAATCTTATGTTACAAGCTTCAATCACTCCATCATAAGGAATTTGGGTGATCTGTCAATTTTCGATGTCTTTGACTACGTTTCTATCATTTGGCAGCACCTTGTTTATGACCCTTAAATTTTGGCAAAATCCTGTTGTGTCTACATTCTTTAGTACTACGAAATCTCCTACTTTTCCATGAACCTTTGCTCGTTATACTTCTGTGTCTTTATAATAACGACCTCTGCTTTGTCTCTTATTTCTTCAATACCCCAACTTTCGTTCCATAAGCTGAGCTTAAATAAGATTTCCAGGCGCGTCGGTCTTTTGCGCAGTTTTTTTTCAATTTGAAAGGCCATATTCGGCAATGTTGTCTTCCACTTGATCTCCCCATCTTATGCGTGGCCTTCCCCTTCTGCGTGAGCCATCAGCTGGTTCGCGTTTATATGCCATTTGGTCTGGGGAATCTTCATTCATTCTCGCTGCAGCTCAATACGTCTAACAATGTCGATGCCCGAGAATAGCTGGTACAGCTCATGGTTCATACGACGGCGATATTCACCGTCAACGCAGATCGGCCCATAGATCTTTCGGAGAATTTTTCTCTCAAACACCCCAAGAGCTGCCTCATCTGCTTGCGCAAGTACCCATGCTTTAGATCCATATAACAGCACGGGTAGAATCAGCGTCTTGTAGATGGTGAGTCTGGTCTGGCGGGAGGTGGCCTTGCTATTGAATTGCTTACTCAGACCATAGTAGCATCTGTTGGCCAACACTATCCTTCTATGAATTTCGAAACTGATGTCATTAGTTTTATTTATGGCGGTACCAAGGTATATAAAATCTTTGACTACCTCGAAGCTGTAGTTCTCACGTTCCACAGTTGGTCCGAGTCTACTGGACGTCTTGCGCGTTGATACCATCAGCTTGGTCTTCTCGCCGTTTACTGCCAGACTCACATTGGCAGACTCCTTCTCAATTTGTTCAAAGGTGGCTTGGTTTGGTGTACAGATTGTCATCTCTGTTCACTTTTGCCTCTAGTATGACCTTTTCCAGCAGGATGTTAAACAGGTCACACGACAAACTGTCACCTTGTCTGTATCCTCGTTCGGCATTGAAGGGCTCCGATAGGTCTTTTCCGACTTTAACTGCTGATATTGTGCCTGTTAAAGCTATCCTGCATAGCCGTATTAATTTTGCAGGAATGCCGAACGTAGACATGGCTTTAAACTCTTCTGAACGGATAGAGCTGTCGAATGCGGCTTTATAGTCGACGAATAGGTGGTATGTGTCGATATGTTTTTCGTGGGGTTTTTCCAGGATTTGGTGCAGAGTGAAAATCTGGTCAATGGTGGACTTGCCAGGTCTGAAACCACATTGGTATGGTCCAATAATGTCATTGATCATTGGCTTCAATCGTTCACACAGCACACTGGATAGCACTTTATATGCGATGGGAAGGAGACTTATTCCTTTATAGTTGGCACATATCCTCTTGACTCCTTTTTGTGCACGGGACACAGGATGCTGAGGTTCCAATCATTGGGCATGCATTCTTCTAGCCAAAATGTACTAATCAGCTGGTGCATGCTCCTTACCATCATCTGACCACCAGTCTTGAATAGTTCGACTGGTAGCCCATCGACACCTGCTTCTTTATTATTCTTCAGCCGATTAATTGCTATTATATACCATTGGTTCTGGGGTATCTTCTTCACCGCCACTATTTGATACCAGAAGTTTTTCAAAATGCTCCTTCCAGATCCTCAGCACGCTGTCTGTATCTGTCACCAGGTTTCC
Organism: Musca vetustissima; assembly: GCF_032173495.1. Taxonomy (NCBI): domain Eukaryota; kingdom Metazoa; phylum Arthropoda; class Insecta; order Diptera; family Muscidae; genus Musca; species Musca vetustissima. The sequence continues at coordinate 7,784 of NW_026872416.1, forward strand.
TTCTTCATCTCTACAGGAGGATGTGCCTGCACCAAAGCCTTCGGTTTGGTGTTTTACCATTGGTAGAATTTTCGGACTTCATTCTGACTCCTGTACATCTCGATTTGCTCACGCTCACGTTTTTCTTGTTCTTCTTTTTTCTGAAAACACGTTTCTCCTCTCTCCTTTTCTCCCGATAATTCTCCATCGCATTACGTGTTGCTACTGTCCGCAGGGTTGCCCTATGGTGGTGGTACCCAAGTGTTGATTTTACTGCAGTATGTAGGGAGTGGGCAATTCTTTGCCAGTGGGCTTCTATACTATTATCGGGACAAGAAGTTTTGTACCGTTGGACCTCTCTCTCTCTCTCTAGATCATGTAGGTCTCTCCTTACGTGGCTGGGCGGGGGAATTATATGCATAAGATTATGGCATGGATGATTCCTGCGATAACACCCAAGCAGGTACTGCATCGACAACATCCTGTTGTGACGATGTACGGGTAAGACCATTGCCTCCTCATGTAAATGGTCCACAGGCGTCATAAGGAGGCAACCTGTCGCAGTTCTCTGGGTGGCATTCAGGCAGGTTTGAATGTTCTTCCACTGCGTATCGCTTACATTCGCGAACCACACTGGCGCCGCATAGCTTACCACCGACCGACCACCTATTGCTTTGTAGGAGGTCAACAAGGTCACTTTATCAGCACCCCAAAAGCTGCCGGCAAGCGACTTGAGGGCCTTGTTCCTGCTTCTCATCTTATCGCATAAAGCAGTGGCTTGTGCATACGACTTGAAAATCCTGTCTAACGTTACTCCCAGTATCTTGGGGTAGTTGGTGGTCGGAATTAATTCTCCATTGACCATTATGTTCAGTAGGAGCTTCATTTCAGCCGTCCATGTGTTGAACAGTGTGGCTGTTGATTTGGTGGTGGATATTTTCATATTCCTCAGATGGAAGAAATTAACGTTTAGCCTCTCACATATATCATCAATAATGGGACCCGACGCCATGATCGTACAATCATCCGCATATATTACGATCTCTATGTCGTCCGGTGGTTGAGGAATATCAGAAAGGTAGAGGTTGGATAGTTCCGGAGATATCACCCCTCCTTGGGGAACTCCTTGTTTCACTTTACCGGATTTAGACTTCCTGTTTCTGAATTCCACATACGACTGGCATGGTATCGAAGGCCTTCGATAGTCCAAGTGCCACCATAACTATTCGGTTGCACCGCCTGTTCTGGTTAAATCCTATGCTAATATGTGTGGAAATGACGTGTAATGCTGTTGTTGTGCTGTGAATCTTACGGAATCCCTGTTGGTGTTGGGCAACTGGAAAACTGCTTCTCAAGGGTGGGAGGAGTAGCGCCTCAAGTGTCTTCGGCGACAGGAGTGAAATCGGCCTGTACGATTCACCCCTGCTGGCATTCTTGCCAGGCTTCAGTAGCGGGTCCACCCAGGCATCAGGAACTATGTGAGTGGTTAACTACACATTGAGGGCTGATGTTAAGTACTCAACTCCGGGTTCATCCAGCTGCTTAAGCATTACCATGGAAATTCCATCCGGGCCCAACGCATTGGATGATTTAGCGTTTCGAATCACATGTGCAACATTATCCTTCGAAAGTTGTGGTGGTACCTCCTCGGCTCGGAGGGCTCTAATACGACGAAGCACACTTCTTTTTGCTATGTCACTCTCGGGGTGCTCTATAAGCTGCCGGTTGAAAAAACTCGCGCACTTCTTCGGATCAGTCATCGTGACAGCCAGTCAATGTGACAGCCAGTCTATTATTTTTCCTTTCGGGATTCGAGAGTGATTTAACCGTTGCCCACAATTTACAATATTGCAGAGCTTCAGGTGGTCTAGCCACTTTTTCCGCTTATGAAACCTTGCCAATCAGCTTTATCATGGTTCAGGAAAGTTCGGCGTTCAGAGGTTATTAAATCGGGTGATCTATTTACGGAGACTATGATGGGGAGGTGGTCTGAACCAAGAGAAATGACGGATTGCCAGATTACGTCATTTATGAGACCTGGTGCCACAATGGTGATGTCCGGCGAGCTGTGACAATCCCCTCTAATTCTCGTGGGGGCATCCTCAGTCACCGTGCAAAACGTGGAGACTTTTTTTAATTTCCCTCCATAAAGTTCTGATACCCGAAGTTGAGAAACAATTTTATTTTTGTATATAAATATATCTCTTTATTTTATTTTTGTTTTGTTTTATTCCATTACAATCACTATGGGCCGGTGATGATGATGATCATGATACAACAAAATAAAACATGATGAGTTCCTTCTACATATATAAAAAAAATTCGTGGATGTCTTAAAAACAACAATAGAAAATTAAACTAAAAAAAAACTGGGCAAAAACCTCTGTTTCACACAATAAACACAACAGGATGCCGATCATGTTCCGCCTCCTCCTCTATGCATCAACGGCAACACGTTCAAGTAGACCCATAAGAGACAGGCGATCATGCAAACGAGATTTCATATCTTGAACGTTGCGACCAATCCATTGAATATTGAAATTAATGGTTTCATAGGCCGATTGGACGCTCTTCTCGGCCTTCTTGAAGTATTCCTTGTTCGCATCAATAAGTTGGGTGATTTTCTCGAAGTCTTCGGAGGAAATGATTTGTATCGAGATTGAGGATAGTAGGCGACCCAAATCCGTTGATTGAGGACCAAAGCTGGAAAGGAAGGGACAAATTAATATCAATCCTCCATTTCCCGGATTATCTTCTCCTCTTCGATTACTTACAAATTGTGCAGAGCGGCAAGATTTTCGGCAAAATAGTCTCGGGCAAGTGGCGCACCCACTTCACTGCGTGCTATCGAGCTAAAGGCAAATGTTACATCCTGGGTGCGTATATATTCCGCCTTATCGAATGTCAAATCGATATAATCCCGCAAGACCTTTTCGTTGCGCGAACATCCCAGTGATACGATAATGGTTCTCTTTTCGGTAGCCACATTGGAGGCACGATAACGTTGCCACAAGAATTGCCAATCATCTTTGTCACCATGGCGGATAGCGGTACAATAGACCGTGGGTCTTAAATCGGCAGGAATTTGATTTTCATCATCGGGATTTTTCGATAATTTCCATTGTTGGAAATAAGCGACAGCCGACTTGACACAATCTTCCAATTCTATGCGACAGGCCCAGCCAGTTACCAAAGATTTGAGAAGAATTTCCGAGTGTGATTTTGAGGATTCGAGAGAATGATTGAGGCCATCGACGTGATTATAGATGGGTTCGATGATGTAACGTAAATAGGTCTGGAATTTGGAAAAGAAAAAAAAAATAATTTTGATTTGTAGTAGGGCGGGGGAAAAAAGAGGGGTGGATTTTTTAAAAATATTTTTTGAAGACCCTATAAATATTTCCCTATTTACGTACCTTAAAATAGTCATGTTGTTCGGGGAACGGTCTCAACAGGCGAATAACATTGCTCAAACCATCCAAAGCCGATTTCCATGGTAAATATTCCCGTTCCTTCGTCAGATACTCCAATACATCAAACGTGATGTCATAATCATGATAACCACTCCAAGCGAACGATATAACATCATCGATCAAATGGGCACGATTCATCACGTGGATCGTATTGAATTTATCACTATTCAGGGTGGCATTCAGCAGCCGCCAATTTTCAAAATCATACATAACACGATAAACACCCGACAGCTGCAGATTGAAAATAATCCATTCCTGAGGACCAGCAACATTTTCCAATTTCAATGGTACACTTCGACCCGACTCATCACATTCCATCCACACTTTGGGTGTGGTATTTTCAAAATCCAATTCCTTAGGGGTGGTATAACTCAACGGCACCCACCAACATTTCTTGGCCTCTTCATCGGAAATCGAATTATTTTCCAAATACCGATGTTGGGTTATTTCAATCGCTCCCGTCTCGTAGTTACGATTAATTTTCACCAAAGGATAGCCGGTCTGTAGGGTCCATGAATCCATAATTACTTTCATATCGTATTTCGGTTCAATGCGATCGAATTTGTGTGCCTTTTCGGTGAAGGCAGCCCACAGATCATCCTGTTCGGCGTTGCCGTATTTATGTTTCATCAGATAGTCACGCACCCCCTCAAAGAAACCATCCTGACCGAGCAGCATATGTAACATTCTCAAAACGGCGGAACCCTTTTTATACGAAATCGAATCGAAACGTTCGCCAATTTGACTGGTATTCAATATCGGCTGCGATATGGGATGAGAGCTGAGCTGGGCATCACGACGGAATATCGATATGGAATTATCCAAAGAATCGGCATTATAGGAATCCCATTCAGGGCTGAGGTTCTTGAGACCCAAACTGGCAATGTAGGTGGCGAAACCTTCATTCAACCACAAATCAGTCCACCATTTCATGGTGACCAAATTGCCGAACCATTGATGGGCCAATTCGTGGGCAATAACTTCGGCAATACGTTGTTTATTCGATTCCGAGGATACATTGGGTGCGAAAAGCAATGCCGTTTCACGATATGTTATGAGACCCCAATTTTCCATAGCGCCAGCGCTAAAATCGGGTATGGCAATTTCATCGACCTTCTTGAGGGGGAAGGGGATACCAAATACTTCTTCGTAATATTTCAAGACATTCGGACCAACTTCAGCGGCATAATCACATTGATCGATGTAACCACCACGAGACCAGGTACGGAATACAACATCGGAACCCTCAACTTTGGATTCTTTGTACATGAAATCATTGACGGTGTAGGCTACCAGATAGGTGGACATGGGGACGGATTCTTCGAATACACTCCAAATGAAATCGGGAAGGCCATTTCTGGAAGAAAGAGGGTAACAGACGAATAACAATATTCCTTTTCTTAAAACCAGAAAAAACTTACACTGGCATCTGCTTCTCCAAGGGCATATTACTCAAAGCTGTCAAGGACTTATGATGGCCCAGCCATATAATAAACTTGGCCTTGTAATTGGGCTCATCGAAACAGGGGAAGGCTGCACGTGCTGAGGCCGGTTCAAATTGGGTAACCGAGAGCCATCTGGAAAAACGAATATAAAAATAAATTTAGAATCCACTCTCAATTATTCTTCATTTTTCCATTCTCACCTCGTCTCATTGGTATCCTTGGCCACGTACGAACTTCGATAATAGCCATGCAGTTTTTCACTCAATATCCCCGAGAAATACAATTTCAATTTATACATTTCACCCTTTTTGAGGGTCTGACACAAACGTATAATATAGTAATCCTGTTCGGCCACCGTATCCACCGACTCCTTGCACAGGCGGAATTTCTTATCGGCATAGCTTTTAAGTTGTATCCTCGATTCGTCGACAGTTAAATTTTGAACATGCAACGTAATGTTATTGGTATCTTCGAGGACATTGAAGCGTATCGATACCTGACCATTAAAGGTTAAATTGGCAGGATTTTCCAAATGGGTTATCACCTTTAATTTGTAGCGATCTGGTTGTATGGCCGTGGGTAGACGATAATGAGTGTAGGCATTTGTCAGGGCCAGGGTGGCCAAGAGGCAAATTGCCGCCAGCGTTAGACAAAGGCGATTTGCCATGTTGAGGGGGTGGCAAGTGGTATGGGGGTGGGAGCTGAAATTAAAAAGAAAATGAGGTATTAATGGAAATAGTTCGGAGATACAAAAATAGGCTCGAAGGGTACCAAGATTGTTCTTCCCGAGAGTCTCACGACCCCGAGGGTCTCACGAATTTTTTCTATAGCAAAAAATAGACC
>NW_026872417.1:0-13284 GCF_032173495.1 Musca vetustissima
GATGTCATGTTCGTTAATTTGATTTCGTCTTGTTAAATATCAACCTCATCATCATGATCATTAGCATTGGCCGACTCGCTGCCATATGTGTGTATGTATGTACAGTGGAAAGAAGCTGGGCCAAGGTGAAAGATGAAGACGGATAAAGTCTTTGGTCTGACTGTGTCTAGTAAGGATGTTCATAAAAATGTTATGATTGCAATCTTGAAAATTGTTTCGTCGTTCTTTATAATAATTTTGCAACATTTTTTTCGTTCCAACACAAGTTGAAGGAGTTCACGGTGTAGAGTCACAATAGCGCGTGGAAATAGAAGCTTAGCGCAGTAAAACGAAATCGTTAAAATGATGTGCATCATTCAATAGTCTGCAACTGCACTATGGATTACAATGTCGCAAAAGATCAACCATGGTGGCAAACGTGGACGTTAACGTCATTTGCCATAGAAAAATTGTTTTCTATACCCTATACCACACTGTGGTACAGGGTATTATGTCTTTAGGGATATTTTTGTAACATACAAAAAATAAAGATAGGCTCAAAGTATCTTTTGAGTATCAACATTGAATATAATTCGGAGTCGAGATTTGCTTGTCCGTTGAAATTTGAAATTGGAAACAAACGGTTCAGATTTAGATAATGGAGCACAATCTTCCATGGTATTTCCGATTGAGACGAAATGTTGCATATCGTACCGGATTGAATCTAGAATTACGTGTATTATGTCTCTTGGAAATCAGATTCGATTTAGATATAAATACTATAAATACTACCCATATAAATACTACCTTCAGCTTGTCTATAACGATTCCCTTCAGCTCGTCTATAAAGACTCCCTTCAGCTCGTCTATAAAGACTCCCTTCAGCTCGTCTATAAAGACTCCCTTCAGCTCGTCTATAAAGACTCCCTTCAGCTCGTCTATAAAGACTCCCTTCAGCTCGTCTATAAAGACTCCCCCAGCTCGTCTATAAAGACTCCAGTTTCAACTCCTCTAAACAGACTCCGTGCTTTAACTCGTCTAAACAGACTCCGTGTTTAACCTCTTCTAAACAGACGCCGTGCTTCACCTCTTCTAAACAGACTCCGTGCTTCACCTTGTCTAAGCAGACTCCGTGCTTCACCTTGTCTAAGCAGACTCCCTGCTTCCCCTTGTCTATAAAGACTCCCTGCTTCAGCTCGTCTAAGCAGACTCCCTACTTCAGCTCGTCTATAAAGACAACCTGCTTCAGCTCGTCTATAAAGACTCCCTGCTTCAGCTCGTCTATAAAGACTCCCTGCTTCAGCTCGTATATAAAGACTCCCTGCTTCAGCTCGCCTATAAAGACTGCCTGCTTAAGCTCGTCTATAAAGACTCCCTGCTTCAGCTCGTCTATAAAGACTCCCTGCTTCAGCTCGTCTATAAAGACTCCCTGCTTCAGCTCGTCTATAAAGACTCCCTGCTTCAGCTCGTCTAAAAAGACTCCCTGCTTCAGCTCGTCTAAAAAGACTCCCTGCTTCAGCTCGTCTATAAAGACTCCCTGCTTCAGATCGTCTATAAAGACTCCCTTCTGCTCTGACAGGAGACAGGAGCGCCACCCAGAGAAATGACATTAGGATACCCTTTGGTATATACGCATAGTTGTGTAGGGTATCATCTGGTCATCCTCGTCTAACTTCGGTATTTTCCTTAATTTTTTTGTGATATTCGCCAACCTTGCAATTGTGTTTCACAGTTTTGTATGCAATTTTCCATTCTGCCAGCATTCACTTGTGATCGTTTTTAATTCCAAGATTTATGTGGCATTGCTGTCATTTTTAAGTTAATGGGTTATTGTCATGGTCCGGTGATCCAGCAACGATCTGTTTCTTTTTTATACATGGATCATTTATTGTTGCTGCTGCTGCTATAGTTGTTGTTGCTGTTCTATTGAATTCTTTGAAAGAAATTTATGCACTTGTATATGGAAATTTTTATCGCTTGTCGATCATTTGTGAAAATTGATAGAAATCAGGTTGTTGTACCATTGGCATAACGACAAACGTTTGTCTGTCCGACATTGGTAATGGTCAGGTGAATTATAAACTTTTTTTCTGGCAACAATCATTTGATAAAAATCTCCAAATGAAAAGATACTAAGAGCGTTTGCTGTTGCCACAAATCAAATAGAAATGATTTATGTTTGAAGAGTTTAAACGATTTGCCAAACAATTTCAATACTATGAGGTTTAGTTGAGATTTGTTAGCTGCAAATAAGTAAAAGCTGGGTCAATAATCGAATTGGGTCGAACATTTGATACACTTTTAATGCAGACATTTGTAGACGTATATATGTATATACCGAAAATCATAGTTGTAAATTATTGTGATCCCTGTAAAAATCCTTGAATTTGAACAATCGTACAGCTATACATGGACATATAATTATATGCCGATCAATAGCATTCTTTATTGTAGTCTACGACATTTAATGGAAAGTGTTACAGACAAAATGATACCATTAAAATCCACTTTCTTATTGTGAAGGAGAACATTTTTTTTACAAAAAATCATTACATTTACTTTCACATTTTATTCCAACATGCTTCGACATTTAAATTCGATTTCTCTGGAAATTTTTACCTTGCTGAGTTTTTTCGAACTCTTAAATATGTAACAACTCTGGTCAATAACTCTAAAACAATTCACTAGTCAAGGTTTTATGATAATTTTATACAATTGCGTTGGTGAGATGCTATCATAGCATGTGTCATAAGTGCGTTCAACTTTGAAAAGAAGATTTTTATTTCCTCTTCTTAAAATATTTAGCATGGACTGAAAATTTCCATAATATTCTACAAGCATTTACAGTGATCTGCAATGTTTAAGGGAAGCATGTATGCTACACAATGTGTGGAATATTTTGACTGGACTAAATATCTATACACGTCTGCATAGACGTGCTGCAGGGGGTTGTTATAGCAGAGATGGAGAGGATATTTATACAGACAATCTTAAGCAGGGAGTCTGTAACGGCGTGTTGAAGGGAGTCTTTGAGAAGAGTTGATTGAGAGTCTTTACAGACGAGATTAGAGGAGTCTTTATGGACGAGCTGTAGGGAGTCTTTATGGACGAGATGGAGGGAGTATTTAGGAAGGACTGAGGGGAATATTTATGGACGAGCTGAAAGAAAGAAGAAGCTGCGTCTATATAGAGGTAAAACATGGAGTCTTCATAAAGAGATAAATGTAGACTTTATAGACAAACTGAACCAGGTTTTCCCTAAATTTGGTTTAAGGGAACCCAACCCATTCTCGATTTTAATTTTTCAAGATTTTCAATGGGCTGGTAAATCAATACCAATGCTTGTTAAGGTTTGTAACATTGCACATATATATTTAAAGATTTAAACGAGAAGAAAAATAATTTACAAAATATTTTTATTGTTTTGTTGTTGTTTTTTTTGTAATTAAAGAAAAGTCCTTATTTTTGATGGCGGGCATGATAACTCCTCACTGGAACAACGGAATCCGAAAATTCCAACGGTGACTTCGCTCTAAAATTAACAAAATGGCGGACCTTTGAAAAAATATTTTTGACCAAAAACCCGATTTTTGACAAAAAACCAAGTTAAAAAATAAGGAAGATCTTCACCGATTGGCTTTATCCTAGTTCATACGATAGCTATACACTCACAGAGAAACGTGTAAAAATTTGGAATCGATTGGGTTATTAGTTTTTGAGTTATCGTGCCCGCCATTCGCAAAAGAGAAAAACGCGTTTAAAGTTTGAGAAGCCCTTTAGCCGTCACCTGATGCTGACACAATAAATCGGCTATATTTTCAAGAGTTCTTGAGATTTTCACTTGAAATTTTGTAGGGACATTCTTGAATTAGTGTAGAATCGAATTAAATAAAAAAATTGGGGGTCCCCTTAAGTTGGTACAGACTTTGTTACAGCTCATGTCGCTTGAAATTGTGAGAACTTATAATGAATCTTGGGATCATCGGATCTTATCTCAACGTCTTCAGTGGAAGCTTGCTTCTATGAGAAGCCTTTTTTGTTTTTTATACCCTCCACCATAAAGTGGAGTTTATATTAAATTTGTCATTCCCTCTGCAACAACTCGAAATATTCACCAAAATTCTATGGCTATTTATGCGTGTCCGTTAAAATCATGATATAGATCGCAATATCAAAGATAGGGCTCTGAAATTTTGCACAGGCATTGTTATTACTCCCAGGATGTTTGGTATTGCAAATGGTATATATCGGTCCACGTTTTGGCTTAGCCTCCATATAACGGTCCCCCCAATATTCGGTATTTTAGTGATGTTGGATACGTTTGACTGTTTATTACCAAAGATTATAAATATTTACTCAAATATATATCCCCCCTTATAGGGGGGCTATAAGGGTACCTCCCAATATTCGGTATTTTGGGGATTTTGGACAAGTCTTTTTAACCAAGTTGGTCGGTTTAGCATTTTATGTTCTCATTGTATAGTACATGTAAGTACCAAAAAATTATTAATACTGACCGAAGTTTAAGGATAGACCCCATATAACCGTACCAACACATCTCTGTACCAAAATTGATCAATATTGATCCAAATCGGTATTTATTCATGGTCCTATCATAACATTAGTTTTCTCCCAGAAGATGTTTTGAATGTCATTCTCATGATGGAGGATATATAAAGTTCGAACGGCCGAACATAACATTAATTTAACTTTTTGTGTAGACTTCAGAACCAATAAAAGATGACGGTAGAGAATATATATCACCTAGCCAAGATGAGGTCAGAATAGCAATTAATCGGCTGAAGAACAATAAAGCAGCAGGAACCGATGGGTTACCAGCCGAAATATTCATGACTGGTGGTCAGATGCTCAGGAGCATGCACTAGCTAATTAGTACAATTTGGCTAGAGGAATGCATGCCCAATGATTGGAACCTCAGCATCCTATGTCCCGTGCACAAAAAAAGGAGACAAGACGATATGTGTCAACTATAGAGGAATCAGTCTCCTTCCCATCGCATATAAAGTGTTACACAGTGTGCTGTGTGAACGACTGAAGCCAAGGGTCAAGGACATTATTGTACCATACCAATGTGGCTTCAGACCGTGCAAATTCACCATTGACCAGATTTTCACTCTGCGCCAAATCCTAGAAAAAACCACGAAAAACAAATCGACACATTCCATCTATTCGTCGATTATAAAGCCGCATTTGACAGCCCTATCCATTCAGAGGTGTATAAAGCCATGTCTGCGTTTGACATTCCTGCAAAATTAATTCGGCTATGCAGGATAACCTTAACAGGAAAGGACCTCTCGGAGCCCTTTAATACCGAACGAGGATTCAGACAAGGTGATCTTTTTAACATTCTGCTGGAAAAGGTCATACGAGAGGCAAATGTGAACAGAAATGACACTCTGTACACCAAACAACACATGTTACTCGCCTACGCCGATGACATCGATATAATGGGTCGAACATTGCGAGCGGTAACAGCAACCTTTGAACAAATTGAGAAGGAGTCTGCCAAAGTGGGTCTGGCAGTAAACGGCGAGAAGACCAAGCTGATGGTATCAACGCGTCCAGTAGACTCGGACCAAGTGTGGAACTTGAGAACTACAACTTCGACGTAGTCAAAGATTGTATATACCTTGGTACCGCCATAAATAAAACGAATGACATCAGTTTTGAAATTCGGTGAAGGATAGTGATGGCCAACCGATGCTACTATGGTCTGAGCAAACAACTCAAAAGCAAGACCACCTCCCGCCAGACCAAACTCACACTCTACAAGACGCTGATACTACCCGTGTTGTTATACGGATCTGAAGCATGGGTACTTACGCAAGCATATGAGGCAGATCTTGGAGTGTTTGAGAGGAACATTTTCCGAAAGATATATGCGTTGACGGTGAATATCGCCGTCGAATTAACCATGAGTTGCTATTCTCGGACATCGACATTGTTAGACGTATTAAGCTGCAGCGACTACGTTAACTAGGTCATGTTGTGAGAATGGATGAAGATGCCCCGGCCCAGAAAGCATATAAAAACGAACCAGCTGATGGTTCACGCGGAAGGGGAAGGCCAAGAATACGTTGGAAAGATCAAGTCGATGACAACATCGACGAAAATGGTCTTTCAAATTGGAAAAACTGCGCAAACGACCGACGCGCCTGGTAATCTTTTCTAAGCTCGGCTTATGGAACGGAAGTTCTGTCGCAAGCCTGCTAAGTAAGTAAGTAAGGGGATTTTGGACACAGTTTTCAACCGAACTGGCTATAATTTGATATTTTGGTACCTACACATATCTGTACCAATATTGATCTATATTGACCCAAATCAGTATTTTAGGAATTTTGAACACTTTTTCAACTGTATTGGATATAATCTCATTGGCTGTTAGCCTTTTTTACTGAATATTATCAATATCCGGTATGATCAGGTAAAGTCCCAATATATTGGAAAGCTTTTCATTTTTGATATTATGGACATGTTTTTTTTCAATTCAGTCACTAATTTGATGTTTTGAGCTCTCTTTTTCCAAAATTATACATATCGGTCGATATGTATAATCGAATGTCCACATAGCTGTCCAGCCTTTTATATGCATTATGATCGTTCTAGGTTATTTTACAACCGAAGTGACTATATTTTAGTACTTCAAGTGAATGCAATTCGGAATTGCGGAACCATTGTGAATTAATAACTGTTCACATAAAGATCACGCGTCATTATAGGCAGGCACACGATCCTAGCCCAAATTTCCAACCTAAAGGCACTCAGGTTCGATATTTTGTTTTCTTCTGGCAGGGATTCACCATGGCATAGCTAATATATAAAATTCTGGATTGATTTTAGGTATTTTGAATATAAACATCATGGCTGAGAGCATAAAAGTCCGGCCAAAAAAATCCCCCATGAACCCGGAATGCCAATTTACAGTCACATAAGTGGAAAATACATTTAAAACCTTCAAATTACTCAAAATGAGGTATTGAAAATTGTCAGAAAAAATATTGTACATCCTAAAAGACGTTGCGGATAAAACTGAAAAAATACGGACAATGTGATGGATATGATCAGTGATCATCTATTTGTATGTTTTTTGTTCAAAAAGGTCAGACTGGAACACTGTATTTCCGTTTTTGTGATACGATACCAAGAGTTATATGGATGGAGAATTTTCATGCTTATTAAAAAACAATTTTTTATCTGATAAAATTATTATCGACATGACTTCCGTCTCCTTTTTATAATTAACTATTTAAGATTCTCTGTCCCTTGGAATTCATTGCTCCAAAACTCATCTTCATTCCTAAAAAAACACAAAACACAACTACTCACAATGAAAAACATCGGAAACAATTTGTATGTGTTTTCCGAGTTCAAAGGTGTGATTGAACTCTATGATTGATCATTTCCAAGGAATTGGATCTATGAACGCAGCTATCTACTTCATCAATCACAACAACAATTACATGTCAACAAGCAACAGCCACAAAGAAAACGATTACGACTTACAAATTTGTTAAACAAAACAATCTGTTGGATATGGACGATGGAATGGAATAAAACATGGAAATCGAATCAGAACAACAACTTTTCTCAAAATGCAACTGCATGCATCCATGCAGTGTTTGTGCGTTCGTGTGTGTGTTGGAGTGTTGTTTCTAATTGGGAAAACATACAAAAAAGAACCGTACAGATGCTAAACAATTTGAAAGTGAAAGAATGTCAAACTTTCGAAACTTAGAATCAGCGAAACGAGATTAATGTATTCCACGCAGAGCAGAGCTAGGGAGAAATGGTTCCGATGCCACACCACAGAATCACATAGACGAGCGAGCACACCCGCCCAACATTTTTAACAACTGTTGTATGGTGTTGTGGTCAGTCAGGTCTTATCTAACAAAAATCTGTCAACCATTGCAGTAGACGGGGACACCTTTTACTCGTTTTGCATTCTCATTTGAATATGAATGTAGATTTATTTTGCCTACCACAACTGGCAGAAAGCAACCAACTGTCCCACAACAACATTGTTTCCTTTCGTATACGCACACACACAGACTCGCACACATTCTATTGAAAGTGAGATGTGAAAAGGTGTTCAAATCTTTCAATCTGACTGAATATTTTTTCTAAGGTTATGTAAATGTTTTGCATAAATGTCAGTGATCGCTGCGGATTAGAAGTTTTGAATAGTTTTTTCTTTATTTAGTCCAGCACGGAAAACAATACATATGGTCGAGCAAGAACGAGAGTCACGTTGGAAGTTTCGCCTGCGAGACATTATGACGCAGATGATCAAGTGAAAATTGTGAAATGTAGTATTTCCGTTTGCATGTAATGCGGTGAATGACCGTTGAAATATATATGGGCTGACGGTGCTAACAAAACTCGAGGAGTAAAAAATAACGAATGGGAAAATTTGTATTTGTGAGAATGGGAGTCTACACATGATTTTATTTAATATAGATGCTTTGTCCCGCAATATGTTGATAGAGATGTAATATCCGTGAGACTGTAACCGTTAATGAGCATTTTAAGAATCCCAAAAGTCAGTTACTGCTATGCATCTTTGGTGAACCATTGGTATGAAATCGAACCACGACGTAGGTAGAGGGGGGTAAACCCGGAAATGAAATTTTTTCACAGTAAATTTATATTTGCAACAGCGAATTTTTTTATGTTATACTAGCCGTTTTGAACCAAACTGTGCAAACCCAATTATATCTACTAAATTGGAAAATAGAACTCAGTGGCCCACTCCTTCTGATACTTTCCCCACAAAGAGTGGAAAATTGGATCTACACCTAAGTCTGTTTTTACACTGTAGATTGGTTCCAGAAGAAGCCATGTAAAAAAAGACATTGATCTTATACATAAAGAAAATTCTACTAAATTAGTGCTATTCAAATTTGCTTTGACCAGTAAAAATTGTTTGTACGCGCTAAAGGGAAATTCACTTAAATCTTTAAGCTAGCGTTCGCAAACTATCGGTACTATCGATGGTTTCAGACTTTTTTCTTTCATAAATACTTTTTTGTGATATGAACATATTTCGCAAAAATTAAATTTGACAAAAAAATGTAAGTACATAAACTTTCAAATCGTGCTAAATGGCATAAAATCGTCTAAAAAAATTTAAAATATTCAATTTTCAAACCGTGTTATATCAAAACCGTATACAAAAAGACCGTTTAAAAACATACTTAGGTGTATATATAAAATAGCGAAATCCGCTGCACAGGTGAGATTTACACAGAATGTCATGACATGCCCTGAAATTAATAGTAGAGATACCTACAAATTTGTGAATATGTAATATGTCTATATCTTAAGAACGGTTACAGATACCGACTACAAAATTTGTCTGAATAACGTAGGTGTAAATACACATCATTTATACAAAAATGATCGCGATACGCTAGGGAAAAATGTAATCATTATGGTATATAAGTAATCTACAAAAGAGAATAAAAAAGTTCTGTTTGAAAAGTCAAGAACCGCTGAACCGATTTTACAAAGATTTTTGCAGCACCTCATGCTTCCCGATAAAAAAAACAGTAAGGAAAGTAGTAAAGTCGGACGGGCCGACTATATGATACCCTTCACCACTATGGGTATATTAAACAGGACTATTAACATGAAATTGGATGAAATAATATATGTAATAATGTGAATCTACCTGGATATATCCATAAAGTATGTAAATCGACTTCAAACAAATATAAATAGGTCATACGTTGGGCTATGTCTGTACTTCTAGAAAACGCAACTACGTAGTTCTATGGTCAATTTTGTACGTTGTGCAAAATTGACATCTGACTAACATGAGGAGTTTGATGCCCAATTTATTTGAAATCGGGCGAAAATATATATGGAAGCTCTATCCAAATATTAAGCTATTTCAAGCAAACTTGTCACAGGTTAGGTTATACTAATTTCAGAACGTTTTGTTCCTATTGGTTCCTTGGTGCGTCAATTACTTAAAATGTGTGAGCTATATATGTGGGAGCTATTTAGAAATCTGGACCGATTTTCTCGAAACTTGGCAGACATCATTCTAGGCTCAATTCAGTACGTTATGCCAAATGTCGTGCAAATCGAAAAATATATAGGAACTCTGGTTCATAATTAACATGAAATCGGACGCAACTATATATGGGAGCTATATCCAAATCTGTACCGATTTTCTCGAAACTTGGCAGACATCACTCTTGGCTCAATTCAGTACGTTGTGCTAAATTTGGTATAAATCGAAAGATATATAGGGACTTTGGTGCCCCATTTACATGAAATCGGACGAAACTGTATATGGGAACTATATATAAATCTGGACCGCTTTTCACGAAACTTGGCAGACATCATTCTAGGCTCAATTGATTACGTTATACCGAATTTCGTGCAAATCGACAGATATATAGGATCTTTGGTGCACCATTTACATGAAATCGGACGAAACTATATATGGGAGCTATATCTAAATCTGGACCAATTTTCACGAAACATGGCAGACATCACTCTAGGCTCAATTCAGTACTTTATTCCAAATTACGTGCAAATCGAGGGGCATATAGGGAATTCGGTGCACCATTGAATTCTTGAAATCGGACGAAACTAGATATGGCAGCTATATCTTAATCTGAACCGATTTCACTAGGGTTTGTCTTTGGGCCAAACAAATGAGCTGTGCCGAATTTCATTCAAATCGGATTATAAATGCGACCTGTACTTTGTTTACAATTTAACACCAACAGACAGACAGACAGACGGGCATGCATAAATTGACTTAGAAAGTGTTTCTATGCATATTCTCAAAAGGGTCTATCTCATTTCCTTTTGCCTGTTACAAACATATGTCACAAACAAACCCTGTACCACAGTGTGGTGAAGGGTATAAAAAATTGTCCTTATATAAAGCGAATAATAAAATCTGTGTTTTATTCCGTACACCTCCATAAACCATACGCAGATGGTATATATCTGTTGGCAACATCGACTGACACTTATTTGTTTTATACTCAATACAGAACAGTATACCAAACCATTGGAGTTGGAGTTTCAATCGGATCAATATTTGGCCTTAATCGAAAGAAATATGAACCTATGTTCACCTTTTATATTAAATCGGGCGAAAACATGTATGGGACTTATATCTAAATGTGTACCGATTTTCGCTAAACTTAACACACTAAATATAGTATTTCAAATTTCGTCTTAAACAGACAAACATTTAGTGTACCATTGGACGGACATATACATGGAAACTATATCTGAATCTGAATCGATTACAATGAAACATAGCGCTCAAGATTCTAGTCTTAATTTAATACGCTATGCACAATTGTGAGTAAATCGAATGTTATATCGGACGTAATTATTTAAGGAAGCTATATCCAAATCTGAATTTGGATTTTAAAGCGCCATTTTCTTAAATTCGGCTGAAAATATATATTTGAGCTATATCGGAACCGATTGCAACGAAACTTAACACAAGTCACTATTCTGGGAGTTTGGAGCACCATTTACATAAGATCTACGAAAATATATACGGAAACTATATCTAAATCTGCACATATTTCAAGGAAACCCACATCATACCGTCATTTTGTGTAGTGTATTGAATAGACACTACTCCAAATTTCCATGTATATCGAGCAAACATAGTGACAGACGGACTGACAGTAATTTCGTAGCGTGACAAACTTTTAGGGCCACACTAACTATTAATACCCTCCCAACATAGTTGTGTAGGTTATAATTACTCCTATTAACGTCATCCATGCATAATATACAACCCTCGTACAATTAAACAATTCAAAACATTTGCATGGCTTAATAAAATGTTAATGAACTCTAATTTTTCTTAAAAGAACAAACTGCACTTATAAACATTTTTAAAATTATTTTGCATATTTTTAATTAAATTTACAATGCCGCAGAAATCCTTTTCCTCCTAGAAAATATCTGTGATCCTATGCCAAATCTGAAATCCGAAATGATTCTACTCGAAAGATGTTTCTTATTGTCGTTGTGGTTTCTATATTCGTTATTTTGTTTAAATATTTTATTTTAATTTTTTGTGCATACTGCTCATTTGTAATACAAAACATGTTATTTATTTGCATTAGTAATTAAGAGTTGCGTTTTGGTCCCATATGGAAATACCCAATATGAAGGCGTTTCATTGGGCTGATAACTGCAATGGGTCTTGGCACAAGGAATTAAAGAAACAGACACACCATTGATTACATCGACAATTGTCCGTCCGTGGTGAATTGTCAGTGACCACTTATGTAAGTCGATGAAATGGAAAACACGTCACAAACTGTGACGTTTTTTTCTTTTATTTTTTTTTTTTGTGCCGGTCATTAAACTTCTAGAATAGTTTGGATATCTACTATAAATATATATGATGTTGATTAGTTCTTGTTGGCAAAACATATATTATACCCTTCATCACTGTGTGGTACAGGGTATTATGTCTTTGTGCATATGTTTGTAACAGGCAAAAATTATCAAGATAGACCCATGGATCCTTTTGAGAATAAGCATAGAATCACTTTCTGAGTCGATTTATGAACGTCCGTCCGTCTGTCCGTCCGTCCATGTATTTTTGTTAAATTTTCGTCCGATTTAAGGTAAATGCGGCACCAAAGTCCCTCAATATCCTTCGATTTGCATTAAATTTGGCAGATTTAGATATAGGTCCCGTATATAGTTTCGTCCGATTTAAGGTAAATGGTGCACCAAAGTCTCTATATATCTTTCGATTTGCACGAAATTTGGCACATAGTACTGAATTAGGTCCAGAATGATGTGTGCTAAGTTTCGAGAAAATCGGTCAATAATGTAAATGGTGCACCAAAGTGCGCATATATCTTTCGATTTGCACGAAATTTGGCATAGAGTACTGAATTAGGTCCAGAATGATGTGTGCTAAGTTTCGAGAAAATCGGGTCAGATTTATATATAGCTCCCATATATATTTTCGTCCAATCTAAGTTCGTTCAATTTCATGTCAATGTTCCTAAGAAAAGGCGACGTCTGTTAGGATACATATTCTACATATGTATACCCAAAGTGGAAAAGGGTATCATATAGTCGGCCCAGTCCGACTTTACTACTTTCCTTACTGGTTTATATTAAAATAGCTATCTGATTTGTTCCGTGTGTTGCGGTTGGGTAGTCGTTACGGGGAATAGTCAAGTTTTACCCTACAAAGACTATTTAGCCATCTGTTGTAAGAATTCCGCCTTCTAAAGATATTGTGATAAAAAAACTCAAACATGATGA
>NW_026872418.1:0-13430 GCF_032173495.1 Musca vetustissima
ACCTCAAAGAGTGGACCAATATAGATACTTTTAGTACGATTCATTCTACCAAATAAAATAACCAAATACCAAATTACTGCCGATTAGGTTTAAAAATTATATGAGGGATATTTGGAAGCTTGGGTGAATAAAAAATTTCAGCCAAATACCGAATATTAAGGGATATATATGGGAGCTATCCGAATACTTGGGTCAATATTGATATTATTAATTAGGGAGATTTTCTGCTCAATACGTATAGCTAATATAAAATTAGAAGCAATTATGTTTAATATTGGGGGTACCGTTATATGGAGGCTACCCTTAAAAGGGAACCAAATGTTAAATTTTCAATATCAACTATCATATAAGTAGAACGCCGAAAATTATACATCAACAATATTGCTAGGCAAGACAACGTTTGCCGGGCCCGCTAGTGGTGTATAAAATAACTAAAGTAAAATAAATTCAGATGTCGATATAACCCCTTAATATTTTCATTGGAGTTCATGAAATTTGTAAACCAAATAATACAAATTTCTCCGCGGGATATAAAATTGTGTACAACTCACTGTGCTGAAGCGTACCCAATGGTGTGTGTCACGGTTTCTTAATTAGGTTCAGTTTTTATACCCTTCACCACACTGTGGTACAGGGTATTATGTCTTTGTGCATATGTTTGTAACAGGCAAAAATATTCGAGATAGACCCATGGTTCCTTTTGAGAATATGCATAGAATCACTTTCTGAGTCGATTTATGCATGTCCGTCCGTCCGTCTGTCCGTCTGCCCGTCTGTAGATGTTAAATTGTAAACAAAGTACAGGTCGCATTTATGATCCGAATTGAATGAAAATTGGCACAGCTCATTTGTTTGGCCCAAGGACGAACCCTGTTGAAATTGGGAAAAATCGGTTCAGATTTAGATATAGCTCCCATATATATTTTCGTCCGATTTAAGGTAAATTGTGTACCCAAGCCCCTATATATCTTTCGATTTGCACGAAATTTGGCACAGCGTAATGAATTAGGTCTAGAATGATGTGTGTAAAATTTCATAAAAATCGGTTCAGATTTAGATATAGCTCCCATATATATCTTCATCCGATTTAAGGTAAATTGTGTACCAAAGCCCCAATATATCTTTCGATTTGCACGAAATTTGGCACAGCGTAATGAATAAGGTCTAGAATGATGTGTGCAAAGTTTCGTGAAAATCGGTTCAGATTTAGATATAGCTCCCATATATATCTTCGTCCGATTTAAGGTAAATTGTGTACCAAAGTCCCTATATATCTTTCGATTTGCACGAAATTTGGCACAGCGTAATGAATAAGGTCTAGAATGATGTGTGCAAAGTTTCGTGAAAATCGTTTCAGATTTAGATATAGCTCCCATATATATCTTCGTCCGATTTAAGGTAAATTGTGTACCAAAGCCCCTATATATCTTTCGATTTGCACGAAATTTGGCACAGCGTAATGAATTAGGGCTAGAATGATGTGTGCAAAGTTTCGTGAAAATCGGTGCTGATTTAGATATAGCTCCCATATATATCTTCGTCCGATTTAAGGTAAATTGTGTACCAAAGTCCCTATATATCTTTCGATTTGCGCGAAATTTGGCACAGCGTAATGAATAAGGTCTAGAATGATGTATGCCAAGTTTCGTGAAAATCGGTTCAGATTTAAATATAGCTCCCATATATATTTTCATCCGATTTAAGGTAATTGGTGTACCAAAGAAGACCCTATATATTTTTCGATTTGTACGAAATTGGGCATAGCGTACTGGCATTTGGGTCTATAATAATTTGTGCTAAGTTTCATGAAAATCGGTTCAGATTTAGATATAGCTTCCCTATATATTTTTGCCCGATTGTAGGTAATTGGTGCACCAAAGTCCCTGGAAATCTTTTCATTTGCACGAATTTTGGCATAGCGTACTGAATTAAGTCTAGAATGATGTGTGCAAAGTTTCGTGAAAATCGGTTCAGATTTAGATATAGCTCCCATATATATTTTCGTCCGATTTTATGTAATTGGTGCACCAAAGTCCCTATATATCTTTCGATTTGCACGAATTTTGGTATAGGGTACGTAGGTCAGCTAAGTACTTCGCTTTGTTAAAAGAGACATTTGGGTTTGAAAGGTTTTTTGTATAGAAGCAATAGCTTCTATGGAGAATATCCCAACAAAAAACTAAGGGAACTTATGAGGATCAGTGGCGTGATCCGAAACTATAGTCTTCCCTGCCTTACCCCTCGGCAATCAATGCCATACATTCCCCACTAATAGATAGTTGTTTTTTATAAAAACAAAATACAAATGGTATCCCAAATAAACCGCCAACACTACTGAAGTACTGAATTAAGTCTAAAATGATGTTGCTAAGCTGCGTGAAAAGATCCATAGCAAGGCCGAATGACACAACGTACTAAAGTAATATAAATTAGTCTCTGGCAATTTTCCCTGAAATCGGTTCAGATATAGATATATAACAAAATCGCGTCGTCTGTTGGGATACATATGTAGAATATACCCAAAGTGGTGAAGGGTATCATATAGTCGGCCCAGCCCGACTTTACTACTTTCCTTACTGGTTTATGTAGCTCCTGTACAAATTTTGGTCGTTTTTATACAAATGGTCCGAATCCAAGTCTGCCCGATTGACATACAATTTTTTATAGATTTCAGAATGGCGTGCATGGCCTCCATAATATGGAGGGTATATAAATTAATATTAATTCTTGATCAGGGTAAAATTCTAAGACGATCTAGCCATGACCATCCGTCTGTCGGTCCGCCCGTCCGTACGTCAGTTGTAATAACGCTATCTTCTGAAGAAATTGAGATAGGGTGCTGAAATTTTGCATACGTTTGTCCTTTGTCTGCTGGCAGGTCAAGTTCGAAAATGGGATATATCGGTCCACGTTTAGGCATAGCTCCTATATAGCGGTACACCCCAATTTTCTTATTTTTTTTGGGTTTTTGAGCCCTTTTTTCAATCGGATACGCTAAAATTAGGTGCATTGGATTCTTATTGGGTACTGAATGTCTCCGCAAAAATTATAAATATAGGTCTACTTTTTCTAGTAGCCCCAATATAACGGTACCTCCTTATTTTCAGCACCTTGGTGGTTTTGATAATATTTTTCCACCGAATTGGCTGTAATTTAGTATTTGGAGTTCCTAATAGGCACCAAATCACTGCACAAAAAATAATGAATATAGGTCAATTTTTTCGGATAGCGCTCTTTTCAACCGAATACGCTGAAATTTGGTACATTGGGTTCTTATTGGGTCCTAAATGTCTCCACAAAAAAATTATAAATATTGGTCCACTTTTTCTGGTAGACCCCATATAACTGTACCTCCTATTTTTCAGTATATTGATGGTTTTGATCGTATTTTTCCACCAAATTGGCTGTAATTTCGTATTTTGAGTTCTTAATAGGTACCAGATCTCTCCATATATATGAATATAAGTCGATTTTTTCGGATATCTCCATATAAGGGTACCACCCAATTTTCGGTATTTTGGGGTTCTTTCGGAACGGAATTCGCTGCAATTTGGTATTTTGTAGTCGTAAATGCTAACAAATCTCCCTACCTACAATTTTTTAATATTCGCCCCCTTTTGGGGTAGTCCCCATATAACCCCTTTTTTATACCCTTCACCACACTGTGGTACAGGGTATTATGTCTTTGTGCATATGTTTGTAACAGGCAAAAGGAAACGAGATAGACACATGGTTCCTTTTGAGAATATCCATAGAATCACTTTCTGAGTTGATTTTTGCATGTCCGTCCGTCTGTCCGTCTGTCCGTCTGTAGATGTTAAATTGTAAACAAAGTACAGGTCGCATTTATGACCCGATTTGAATGAAATTAAGCACAAGTCACTTGTTTGGCCCAAGGACGAACCTTATTAACGAAAAGCGGTTCAGATATAGGTATATATTTTATATTTATTTTCGTCCGATTTAAGGTAAATGGGGTACAAAAATTCCTATATATCTTTCAATTTACATGAAATTTTGCATAGTATACTGAATTTAGTATAGAATACCATGTGTCAAGTTTCGAGGAAATCGGGTCAGATTTAGATATATGTCCCATATATATTTTCGTCCGATTTAAGGTAAATGGAAGAAAAAAGTCGATATTTATCTTTCGATTTGCACGACTTTAGATATAGCGCACTGAGTTGAGTCGAGAATAATGTCGAGATAGAAACTAGAACGTAAGGTCTGATAATGAACTATATATGAACTATAACCCGCATTTAAGCCTAGCCCGTGTGTGGGAGGTACCAGAAGGAGTGGGCCGATATTCCCCATCTTTGAACTTGAATTACGTATGAACGAAATAATAAGAAGGGCAAAGGTAGGATGAATCAAAAAACGGATTTGGGTTCTAGAAGCATTATTTCGATGAGGCACATTTTCACCGTGTCAAAGTGTAAATATCCTCATAAGGCTGAGGATATAATTATCTGTTAAGAATTTCTGAAATTTGCAGTATGGTTTACATAATGGGTTTACTTTTTGGTATTTACCCTATATTTTAATTTTAAGTACCTGTCAGTGTTTCGGCCCGACCGAACTTAACGCTTTTTTTCTTGTTATTGGTTCACATATCTATGTAGATCACAGTTTTAATTTCGCCCGATTCCATTTCAATGGCAATTCAAAGATGCTATATCTTTTCTATCTACAGGTTGTTGTACAAATGAGTATCCATTGTATGTACCCAAAGTGGTGAAGGGTATTATTTAGTCGGTCTCGTCCGAATTTTTAACTTTCCTTACTGGATGTTAAATAGTGCTTTTTATAAAGTTCAGTGGGGGACATGGCAAAACAATTAAAATAACTCTATTTAAATTTTCTAAATAGGCTGGTTTTGTGTCACGTGTTTTGTTTATAATATTTAATAGGACTCTCAGACTGGCGTGTGTTGTACAGTATTCAAAGTTTTAAGGTTTCCCCAAATTGATATACCAAACATAACGCCTCTTTTTACGCATTTTTTCCTCTATTAATTTAATTTCCATATAAGGACATACTTAATAATACAAAAAAATTCGAATAGCATTGGGTATAAAATTGACTACCTTTAATACCCTTTAAGCATTTATGACAACTTAAACTTTAGTTTACCAAAAATATATTCGAAAAAAAATTCTATATCAGCCACGATATAAAAGTCCTGCACGAAACCCAATGTGCTTTAGGACATCTGGTGGTTATCATGACACACATTTATCAGCTGCACACACCACCCCATACTATGAAGATATTAATTATGTCGCCGGAACGCAAACAACGAGCATCTAGGTATGTTTCACTATTCACCGGAAGGAAGTAATTAACTGACTATTTAAAATGAAAGCTTCTTGGAAGTGGAAGACAGGGTAGAGGACATTGAGGAAATGCCAACAGACATGACATGGCAATGACAAACAAGGAGTTCGGTTAACGAGCGAAATTTTAAAACAATGCGGCGAGCAGTGCAAACTCATTATCCGGTATGCCAGCAACAGATTTAAGCTGATTGATGTTGGGATTAAAGTGTTCCAATACTCGTGCAGTCGTAATGGAAGTAACGAGCCAAGGCAAGCCAGTACTATGTCAAACGTACCAAACTCGTATGGATACCGCCGAAGTGAAATAAAATTATCAATGTTTTGTTACTGTTATTTAATAAAAGTTAATGGCAATAAATTTTATTTACGACCAAAATGTAATACGACGAAAATGAATGAAATGAAACACATTGCCTGCTCTCTCCCCCAAAAAAATATAACAAGCGAATCGGGGGGAAAATCCACAAAAAGAGACACGAACCCAGGTCGCATATAAATAACGCATACACAAATAAATAAAACGGCATACCAAGCGTACAATAAATATCCGATAATAAATAGCTAAAAATAAGGGATTTATGTAAACGTTTTCATTTATTTCAGGTTACCGCTTTAACCACGTTCTTTGGTTAAATAAACCAACAAACAAACGATTGCATTCCACGAAATAGGATAAGCATCTGAAATTTTGATTAATGATTTAAACCAAGTTTAATGACAAATATGCGGAAGAGCTTTAGACGAAAAAAATAAATAAATTACAAAACATAATTACAATAAAAGCAACGAAAGGACGAAGGTAAAAACAATGCTTGTCATGGTATCAGGTGGCATGTAGCCAGCTGTAATATATGCTAAGGAAGTGATAAACATAGAATAGGAAAATTCTCAATTTTCATTAAACATTTGGATCTGACATGGAAACGAAATTTGACAAATTCGAACATCACACTATGGGCCAGGAATTAAATTTTCTTGGTCAAAATCCATTTCAGGTGGAGAGGAAACATAGTTATCTATTTCAAATCTGGCGACTTTGAGCTTTACACCAGTAAATTTTTTTCCATGATTATGGGTCGCGGTTTACAAATGGCATGAGGCCAAAGTCAAAATTTCATATTTTTTTTTTGATTAACTTTATATTTGAACCTGTAAGGAAAGTTCAAAAGTCGGACTGCGGCGAATATATGATACCCTTCACCGCTTTGGGTACATACAAAATATTCTCATATGTACAATATCCGTTTGATACAATATGATGCTATATAGGAGAACAATTAAAATTGAATCGGACGAAATTAACTGAGTACAAAGATATTAAAACTAAATTAAAACAAGCCATACACATACTAATATGAAATTTATGACAAATTTAATGTCAATAATAAAATCGGACAAAGCTTTATATGGGAGATATATCTAAATCTAACCCGATTCAAAAAAAAAAAACAGTAAGGAAAGTAGTAAAGTCGGACTGGGCCGACTATATGATACCCTTCACCACTTTGGGGATATTCTACATATCTTTACAGATGTCGTCTTTTCGAAGGAACATTGACTTGAAATTGAACGAACTTAAAAATGCGATCTTTATATATAAGTAAACCGACTAACATCAATCCTTACACAACTTCCCGTTCTGCAATCTATTCCATACTTTGTAAATAGACTTTAAGCAAACTTTACGCACGCTATTGGTATGCTTCACTGTTTAAAATGTAATATCAATCAAGCACCCATTGATTATTTGGTTTACAATCAATATAAATAGGTTGAAATTATTTTTTAATTTCAGTACGTTATATTAATTTCAGTACGTTTTGCCAATCGGCCTAGCCATGGGTCTTTAGTACACCATTTACTTAAAATCGGACGAAAGTATATATAGAAGCTACATGTAAATCTGCACCAATTTCAAAAAAATTTGACACACGAAACGTTATAGTAACTTCAGTACATTGTACAAAATTGTGTGCGGGTCAGCCAATTTTTAGTTCTTTAGTGCAGAATTTACATTAAATCGGACGAAAATATATATTGGAGCTATACCTAAATCTGAACCGATTTTAACACATCATTCTGGATCCAATTCAGTACCCTATGGCAACCTTCGTGCAAATCGAAAGATATATAGGGACCTTGGTGCACCATTTACCTTAAATCGGACGAAAATATATATAGGAGCTATATGTACATCTGACCCGATTTCCTCGAAACTTGGCGCACGTCATTTTTGACCTAATTCAGTACTTTATGCCAAATTTCGTGCAAATCGAAAGATATATAGGGACTTTGGAAACCGATTTACCTTAAATCGGACGAAACTATATACGGGAGCTATATATAAATCTGGACCGATTTTCACGAAACTTAGCACACATTATTCTCGACCTAATGCAGTACTCTATGCCAAATTTCGTGCCAATCGAATCATATATAGGGACTTTGGTGCACCATTTTCCTTAAATCGGACGAAACTATATATGGGAGCTATATCTAAATCTCAGCCAATTTTCTCGAAACTTGGCACGCATCGTTCTTCACCTAATTCAGTACCCTGTGCCAAATTTCGTGCACATCGAAAGATACATAGGGGCCGTTTACATTAAATCGTACGAAAATATATGTGGGAGCTATATCTACATTTGAACCGATTTTTCCAATTTCAATAGGGTTCGTCCTTGGGCCAAATATGTGGCTTCTGCTAAATTTCCTATTTAACATCTACAGACGGATGGACAGACGGACGGACGGTCGGACGGTCGGACGGTCGGACTGACATGCATAAATCGACTCAGAAAGTGATTCTATGCATATTCTCAAAAGGAACCATGTGTCTATCTCGTTTCATTTTGCCTGTTACAAACATATGCACAAAGACATAATACCCTGTACCACGGAGTGGTGAAGGGTATAAACACTTGGCACACATCATTCCAGACCTAATTTAGTACGCTGTGCAAAATGTTGTCTTAATCGGACAAGAAATGACAGTATGGTGGTTCATTTACATAAAATCGGACGAAAATATATATGAGAGCTATATCTAAATCTAATCCGATTTCCACAAAAATTTCGCTGACGTCAATACAGTACGCAAAATTTTGTCTCAATCTGTCAAGCATCGACAATATATTGCAACATTTACATAAACTCGGAGGAGACTATATATGGGAGCTATATCTTAATCTGAACCAATTCCAGCGAAACTTCGCATACATGAATTTGAACCTAATTCATTGGTGCCAATCGGACTAAATTTAACTCTGTGGTGCTTCATTTACATAAAATCGGACGAAAATATATTTGAGAGCTATACCTAAATCTGAACTGATTCCAGCAAAACTTCGCATACATCAATCTAGATCTAATTCAATACTCGTTGTAAAATGTTGTCTCAATCGGACCAATATTGGGTATTTGTTGCATCATCTACATAAAATCGGACTAAACTATATTTGGGAGCTAAATGTAAATCTGAACCGATTTTTATACCCTTCACCATAGTATGGAGGGTATATTAGTTTTGTTTTTCCGTTTGTAACGCATCGAAATAATCATTTCCGACCCTATAAAGTATATATATTCTTGATCAGCGTAAAATTCTATGACGATTTAAGCATGTCCGTCTGTTGTAATCACTCTAGCGTCTAAACGAATTGAGATAGATCGCCAAAATTTTGCATAGAGTCGTCTTTCGTCTGCAGTCAAGATGGGATGGGAAGATGGGATATATCGGTCCACGTTTAGACATAGCTCCCATATAAGGGTTCCCCCCCAATTTTCGGTATTTTGAAGATCTTGAGTGCGTTTTTAACCGAATTCGCTGTGAATTCTTATAACAAATCCCCCCACTAAAAATGATAAATATAGGTAAATTTTTTCGGATAGCCCCCATATAAGGGTAACCCCCAATTTTATATTTGGTACCAAATATCTAAAGTAAAAATCATACATATCAGTCCACTTTTTCTGGTATCCCCCCCCCCCTTTTCCCCTTTTTCACTTGTTACCAATTTAAATAGGGTTCGCCCTTGGGCTTAATTAGTGGCATGTGTCAAATATCATTCAAATCGGAACATAAAAGCGACCTGTACTTTGTTCACACAACTATATGGACGGACGGACATTTGTTTTTATTAAATTGCAAATTTAATGTTTACCTCTAATTTTTAATATTATCTAATATACTGTTTTGTGGTTTTTGATGTGGTATAAGACATTTTTGGAAGTGTATAAAAATTGTCTGAGTGTGTGCTTTTTTCAATAAACACAAAATAATATGTTCGCTAGAAAAAAAATATGTCAATAAACATAATAGAAACCGCTACTGTTTATCTTTTTATACCCTCTGGCTAGTTTCCCTGAAATCGGTTCAGATATAAATAAATAAGAAAAACACGACGTCTTTTAGGATATATATGTACAATATACCCAATGTGGTGAAGGGTATCATATAGTCGGCCCAGTCCGACTTTACTACGTTCCTTACTGTTTTTTTTTCTGGCCTTGGTAAAACTTTAAATTAAATTTATTATCAGTCTACATTATTGAAAGTTGTTTTCTTTGACAATATTTTCCATCATTATTCCTTACAATTCGGCTCGTACTATTTGGAAAAAAAATAAATAAATTAAAAATAAATAAGAAAATCCAAAATTATTTATATATTTTTTAATATGTTATCAAAAGAAAACCCGACAACAAATAAAAATGAAAAACGCCTCCCTATTTTGTTGTTCTTTTTAATTGACAAGCAATTTCTTTATTTTTTATATCTAAAACAAGTCCTTTGAGTCCTGAGTACTACTGAGCTACTTTTGTATGGCAATTCATACAAAAAACAAAAAATAATAATAAAAGGTACTAATAATGGCTATTCTCAAAGAACATTAAATTTTTTCATTTATTTGAATGACCTATTTACACTTCTTGAGAAAAGAAAATGAAAGAAAAATGACATTTTGACCTGACACACAGAGGACCCCTGTACACACACACCCTCACTCAAAACGAAACCTTTCCTTGCATAGAAGCATAAATAATAAATGAAAAATGAGATTTCCTAGTGTCTATTATGTTTGCTCACAATTTATGCCACTTACCATCATTGTTGTGCTGCTCATAGTATTTTTTCTCCAATTGACCCAGTTGGACATCACAGCTTGCTGCCTTCTTGCCAACACCCACACCTAAGCCACCGCCGCCGCCTCCACCACCTCCACTAATGCCGATAGATTCCATCAAAGGCGAGTTTCCGGTACCCATGCTATCGTCCACGCCACCATTTCCACCTCCTCCGCTGCCACCATTTTGCTTTAGCAGCTCTGTGTATTTGTCTTTAATTATGGAACTACCTCCATTGATAGTTGTCTGTTGGTGTTTTTTATATTTCAGGGTATCGCCGCTATTGCTACCACCATTATCGACCACCAGCCCATTGACAACACCCAACATGACGTCTGTATTACCAGCCACAGTGGTGGTGCCGTGATTGGCCACAACCGTGCCATGTGATGTCAGCGGATCGTTGCCACTTAAATCGAGATGATGATGACGGTGACGCGCTGCCGTCGATGCAATGAATCGCTTATAGATGCAACAAGTAACCATGGCCAGGAATACGGATACACTCAGAAGGCCCAGAGCCATTAACGAGATGACTGCAGCCAAATTGCCCTGCAGTAGCTCACGACCACTCGGCTTCTCCACGAGCAGAGTCATTTGCACGGAATCCTTACCACCGGCATTCTCGGCAATGCAGGTGTATGTTCCCTCATCGGTTTTGTCGGCACCCAATATCGTTAGTCGTGATATGTAAACATTGCGGCCGAATTCCTTTTCCTTTGACTGGTCATCCTCAATGATTTGAATGAAAATTCGTTGTTGTTGTTGATGTGGCTGTTGGTGTGATGGCATTTGACCCGAACTAGTGCTGCGATATATTTGTTTATTGTAGTCCCAGGCAATGTGGGTATTGGCTGAGGCATGAACACGACAAACTAGAGTGACATTTTCCTTAGACGTAGTAATGGAAGCTCCTTTGGCTGGGAAAATAATTCGTGGCTTACAAGCAAAGGCCTCCGGCTGATCTTCTATCCACAGCATACCTCGCAGCTGGGCCGGATAATAGCAGGCTGTGGGTGGTGTATAGAGATTGCGACGCAGCACAAAATCACGAAATATTTGCAATTCACAGGTGCAATTCCAAGGATTGCCATCCAGCGACAGAGCTGTCAACCGTTTGACATTTTCAAAACTCTCCTTGCGCAAAAAGTTCAAGCGATTATTGTTCAAATAGATTTGTGAAAGCAGAGGGACATTTACGAACACCTGATTGGCTATTTTCACCAAACGGTTATCCTTCAATTCGATCTTATGAAGATATTTAAGATTTTGAAAAATGCCATCACCCAACGATTCCAGGATATTACCATTGAGAACAATTGCTCTAACCTTTACCAGACGGGCAAAGAGATTCGCCTGCAGCACCTTTAGCAGATTATTGGATAAATCCAGTTCAATAAGTATTTCCAACTGGGTGAAGGTCCTGGGATCTATATGCTGCAAGGAGCTATTCCTAATGTACAACTTATGCAGATTCGTCAAGTCAGCCGTGAGAAAAGCATTCTCTTCCAAATAAACGATACGATTGAACGATAAGTCCAGAACCTGGACTTCGTTGCTTAAATTTTCCGGTACCGAGGATAGGGTAAGATTTTTACAATCAGCCGTCTTCTTACCCGAATTCCATTTGCAATGGCAGTCACCACAGTCCATTAACCAGTCGGCGGAGCTAAGCACAGGCATTTCACAGAGCAATGTTAATACCAGCACTCGCAAAAACCAGGCCAGACTACAGTTGTTGTATTGTCGCAAAAATGTCTTCGGAAACAGGCGACTTCTGATGCTACTGGAGGTGGTTACGCTTGTTTGGCGATTATGTGAAACGTCCTTAAATGTATCCGTTTCCGTTTGCTTTGAAGACTTCGTAAGTGTGGAAGTTTGCCGAAGATAGTTGTTGGTGGTGCGGTTGGGCTTGGTCGATGGTCTGCTCCTTTGTTGAAAAGTGCTTCCAACAAACGCTTGTCCCTTTTCTATTCGCCTTAAATGAGAACTCACAGATGTTTTTGCTTCTTCTTCACTTGAAGTGTTATTCTGGTGCTTGAGGTTTCTGGAACGTTTGTGATATTTTTGTGGCTTCGTCCTAGTCGGCTGCTGCTGCTGTTGTTGTCGCTTAAGCTGTTTTTTATTGCGCTTGTTTTTCATGTTTTTAAACTTTGAGCGCCTTTATCACTTTCCTGCTGACATCAGTCACGTTGATGTTGATTTGGGCCACCGTTGCCTCCTCACTCGTTGTGGCAGTTTGCTGAAGCGTTTCAGCAATACCCTTCGCAATGATGTTGGTGGTCCTAATAGCTCTGTTACTCTTATTTTTCGCTGTCTTTGCATTAAAATAATTTGTTGCTTGTTGTTTTACCAAGCAAATTGTTGTCGTTGTTGTAACAATCAGATATTCGTTGCTATATTTATTTTTGGTTTATTCGTTTCGTCTCAGTTCGTGTAGCTGGCAATCTGGTTGCAGCTATACTTGGGTTGTGGAGAAAGTTTTGTTTTGCTGGTTTGCCGCAAGCCCAGTCGGTCGTTTGGTCTCAGTTGACTTGTGGTAACGTTCAAGTTGGCACAATGACAGGTGGTCAGAATGGTGCATTAGACCAAGCTGGAAATAAATGAAAATGTTAAAAGTTCATAGATTAGATCGAATTTGTTACAATGTTTTGTTGTTGTAGATTTTAGGTTAACAAGTTATTTGGAGAAATGATGAACAGACAAGAAAATAAATAATATTGCATATTTAAATATTTAAGGAATATAAATATTTCAATTAGGCAAGATATAATGAGATTTGATTACACCCACTTCAGAGTACCGAAAATATGTTACGTACCACTTTATATGGGGACTATTTCAAATTACAGGCACTTCGATGGGAAAATGATTCGATGGACGGCGATTTGTGCAGATGCATATATAACTTTCATATATATTTTCGAAAAATTTCGCGATAATTGTGCACCAAATAAT
>NW_026872419.1:0-13400 GCF_032173495.1 Musca vetustissima
AACAACAATATATTGACCACATTTAACAATATATATCTATTTTTTGTTCACAATATCCGCATTTATTTATTGCTCTGTCTTCTTTTGGGTGTTCAATTTTTCACAAGACTTATTTTCCAACATAGTTTAGAGTTTTTTTCTTGGTTATTCTTTTACATGAATGAAAACAATTTCGGTTCTTCTTTGTGCGAATTCTGTTCTGTAAACGCAACCAACTGTTAATCATGCAGATAAAAATTACGATGAAAACTGCAACATTGCAAACAAAAATAATATCATAAATTTTTGCCAAAAGCATATCTCTTTTGTTTTGGTTGAATGTTCGTATTTCTTGTTTTTTCTCTTTTTTGTGTTTGTAACGAAAAGAACACAAAAACTTTGTGTTGACTGGCAAAAGTTCACCATAGAAATTATTTTTACATAGTTTAGTTTGAAATAGCATTGAAACACTTAAGCAAGTTTTTGTTTGGGGGGAGGAAATTTGATGTACTTTTTTGTATAAAATGTATTTAGTTTCTACAGTTTTAATAATAATATTAAAATTATAGAAAATTTGAATTACTAGGGTTGGGAAAAATGGGATAATTCACCATAGAAATTATTTTTACATAGTTTAGTTTGAAATAGCATTGAAACACTTAAGCAAGTTTTTGTTTGGGGGGAGGAAATTTGATGTACTTTTTTGTATAAAATGTATTTAGTTTCTACAGTTTTAATAATAATATTAAAATTATAGAAAATTTGAATTACTAGGGTTGGGAAAAATGGGATAATTTAACTTGTAAAACTCTTTCCATGTACAGTGGACTTAGATTAGCTGCAAATAAGCAAATTCAACAATATTTATAGGGATTTCGGGTTAAGTTTAGGATTAAAACCATAGGTGATTATGTGTATGGTGTAAAATGAACTGCAACAGTCACAATTATGACCCCAAAAAACGACTAAATTGTACGGGGAATTGGTTAAACCGTAAAGCATAAAACCTTTTAGTATACCGGTCAAATCTTGACTAGATGAGTCAATCGAGATATGTGTGTCCATCCGTCTGTCCATTATAATTTGTAAACACAGTATAGGCCACAGATATTGACCATATGGTTTTTGGTAATGATCCGTTAATATTTAGGGACAAAAAACTTTATTTTGTCTATTTTTCTGGTCGCTATGGAGGCTACAACAATGACCTACAATAATTTTTTAACAAGAATGTGATTTTACCAGGGAATAAGCAGGGCTCTTTTTATCAAAATCGGTCAAAACTTAGCGAGTATAAATGACCCGAAATGGCAAATTTTGCATTCTATTGCGTATATTGCATTATATCCAAAATAAGCTGCTGACCTTTAAATTGATACCAATTATATTGTGGTCTGTAGGCGGTTGTGCGAGTTATACGTGAATATTTTCCAGAGTTTACCTATTCTGATATTGTTTAGTATTACCATTACCACGGTAGGCGTAAATTTCTTGCTGATCCCTTTGAACATTTTGCATGACGCTATTTATGGGATAAATGGGTCGAAACCTTTATTTTTGTAAGTTTTTTTTTCAAGTCGCCGAACATCACACGGGGAAAGGAATTTGGTCCACTAAGGGGAAAGGATGTAACGGTCAACATTCAGCGGCTCAGATCAACTAATATATTTCGTTGTTAAATGGCAAAAATTGCATCTTATTTACATCCTACCCTGGGAAAAAAACTTACAAAATATTCCAGGGTAAAAAAGAAGGACTGTTGACCACAATTTTCCCAGTCTAGCCGCCCAACTAGGCTGCTCCCCGTCTGACTACGTCGGTGCCAAACATCAAATTTGAGAATGCCACATCTATCAGTTCGTCAAAAATTCAAATTGCAACAAATTTAGTACCATTTAGTACCCAAAGGTATGAATTTCCAAAACTACATCTATACCCCACACTCCAACCTTATTTCCAAAATTCAGTGTTTCAGCTCTGTCGGTTCACCCAAATTCCAAAACGTCCTACATAGCTCAATTCTACACTTCAACAGTGATCGTAACTTCAAATGTCAATATTCCAGCTCTGTCGGTTCACCCAAATCCACATTTGTTGCCATTTAGTACATATTAGCACAATCATACACCCGAGAAATGATCCTAACTTCAAATTTGAGGATCCCAGCTCTATGGCTTCACCTAAATTCACATTTAGTACAAATTTTCAAAACCTCCTACACCCAAAATTTAAATTGTACCAAACTTAGTACAAATTAGTATGAGTTTCCAAAACTTCCTATATAGCTTAATTCTACTCTCCAACAATGATTCTAACTCCAAATTTGAGGATTCCAGCACTATCGGTTCTCCCAAAACTGTACCAATTCTACGTACATATCCCAATTCCACAAATTTCAAATTTCAGTATTCCAGCTCCATCCGTTCCGCCAAATTGAAATTGTACCAAAGATAGATATAGTACTTTCCATGTATTAGGTTTTCCCATAAGTTTATTCCCTTTTGATACTGATTTGCATTATCCCATCTTGGGAATGTTAGTGTCATCCACTATCTCGCGCACACTATATATCGGATATTCAGCGAGCACAGTCTGGATAAGGTCCGCATCCGTCGTTACTGGGCGGCCGCTGCGGTCTGCATCTTGCAAATCAAAATTGCCGGCTCTAAATTTCTTAACCCAATTGCGGACGGTCCTATTGGCCGTAGTACCACTCCCGTAAACGGTGCAAATCTCGTCTGCAGTGTCCTTTGCACTATTCCTTCTTTTAAAGCAATGAAGCATAACATTCCGTAAATGCTTCTTTTGGTTCTCCGTATTGAACGGGGCAGAAAAAATCACCAACAAAACGTACTTTAAAAGAGCTCTGGGACGACTGAAACTGATGCCATAAACGGCTTAGAGATAAGCCTGCATGTTTGTAAAAGCATAGTCAGTCAGACACATTCATAGCGTGGCGCTGAAGAAATTTGTGGGACAACCTAATACGTGTTCCGAAACCACCTCCCTATTTTCTCCATTCCAAATTTCAAGCTTATAGCTCTATTCACATACTACGAAATTGTACCAAATTTAGTACACTTTAGTCCTTTTTGGATAATTATAGCCCGAATTTCCAAAAAAAAAACCCCTTTTGCTGCGTCTATTCTACACTCTATCAGAGACCGTAATTTCAGATTTAAGATTTCTAGTTCTACCGGTTCGCCAAAAACAAATGGTATCACATTTAATACATTTTGTGCCGTTCTATTTCATATTTATCTCTTACTTTAATTTTTTTTTCGCAAAAACACATTTTCACTACTTCAACAATGTGTTGTGTCCTTAAACTCCATTTTTATCCAAATATTTATCGAGTTCATGAGCAATCAAGTGATTGCATGATTTGCCATTTGTACACTGGTTGCACTTCATTTATTTCTCGTTGTTTTCTTCTTCGTTTCTTTTTTGTTATTTGATTTCCGTTATGTTCATATTTTCATTGTTTTTGTTAGAGGTCGCACGCACGCACGCATTCACTCGCTCGTTTGTTCACTCACTCACTTACAGCGAGTGCACTTGCCGTACATGTCGACAATATTAAGAACAGCAATGATATTCTTACATAAAAAAAATATTTCGCATTCTATTGCAGCAGCTTGTGAAAGGAAATTCGAAGAAGGAACAATGAAAAAAAGTGAAATTTGTACATTTGAAATTGAGTTTAAGTTGTGTTTTTATGTTTTTTGTTATATTAACTGCAACATTTTTCACAATGTATTTTTTATCCTTAGTTATTGTTTAGTTAGTTAGTTGGGAAAGTTGACGCTGCTATTGTTCAAGGAAAGAATTTCAGTTACTTTTCTTTATGGGTAGTAACCGCAGGCATAATAAACACTTTGGACTAACTTTACAATGATTTGGACAAGCATCAGTTTGTTTTTTTTTTCGTAAGCAGTGAATGTGTGGTTAAAAGTGGATTTTATTATCGGGTTCTTTCTTCAACAATATACCAATGAATTTGTTAAAATTAAATTTTTTAATAGTTACAAAAGTTTGATATCGAAATTTAATAATAAAATAGGAAGAACATATATATGGAAGCTATGTCCAAATCTGAACCGATTTCACGAAACTTAGCACATCATTCTAGTCTTAATTTCCAGGCGCGTCGGTCTTTTGCGAAGTTTTTCCAGTTTGAAAGATCATATTCAGCAATGTAGTCTTCCACTTGATCTTTCCATCTTATTCGTGGCCCTCCCCTTCTGTGTGATCCATCAGCTGGGTCGCGCTATACACCTTCCTATCTGGGGCATCTTCATCCATTCTCACAGCATGACCTAGCCAACGTAGTCGCTGCAGGGCAATACGTTTAACAATGCCGATGTCCGAGAATAGCTGCTACAACTCTTGGTTCATTCGAAGGCGATATTCACCGTCAACTCAGATCGGCCCATAGATCTTTCGGAGAATTTTTCTCTCAAACACTCAGATCCATATAATAGCACGAGTAGTATCAGCGTCATCTATTATTGGTTCTGGGGTATCCTCTTCATAGCTACTATTTGATACCAGAAGTTTTTCAAAATGCTCCTTTCAGATCCTCATCACGCTGTCTGTATCTGTCTCCAGGTTTCCTTCTTCATCTCGACAGGAGGATGTGCCTGTACCAAAGCCTTCGGTTTGGTGTTTTACTCGTTGGAAAATTTCCGGACTTTATTCTGACTCCTATACATCTCGATTTGCTCACGCTCATGTTTTTCTTGTTCTTTCTTCTGAAAATACGTTTCTCCTCTCTCCTTTTCTCCCGATAGTTCTCCATCGTATTACGTGTTGCTACTGTCGCAGGGTTGACCTATACACTGCGTTTTTCATATCAGTAGCATTACGACACTCCTGATCGTACCACGGATTTCTTGATGGTGGTCTTTGGTACCCAAGTGTTATTATCGGGACAAGGGGTGCTTTCTTCAAGGGTAAGTTGAGCGGAGTAGGGTTCTGCTATCTGTTGTGTTTGCAACTTTTCGCCGTCTAATTTCCGCACCTTTGCTGCTACATTAAGATGGGTGCGTACCTTGGCTGCCACCATGTAATGGTCCGAATCGATATTCGCTCCCCGGGTCGATCGGACGTCTAAAACACTGGATGAATGCCTTCCGTCTATCACAACAATTGATTTCTCGTTGCTCGATCGGGAGAAATGCAAGTGGCCCTGTGTATATCGATTTTTGCATTAAAATTTCCTAGCAAAATTTTAATGTCATGGCCAGGCAACGATCATATGCTGTTTCTAGGCGCTCGTAAAATATGTCTTTGGTCTGCTCATCTTTATCTTCGGTCGGAGCATGGGCGCAAATGAGACTGATGTAGAAGAAATTCGCTTTTATACGGATTATACCAATTCTTCGCTTATCTAATGGAGTGAATCTGGAGACGAGGTCTTTTATTCTCCTGTTAACCATAAATCCACAGCCAAATTCATGTCTCTTTTCATGGCAGCTATAATACAGAGCGTGATCATCTGATTACTTACGCCTGTCCCTTTCCATCGCATTTCCTGTAAGGCAATAATATCGGCTTTGTACTTCTTGAGTACATCCGCCGTAACGAACACTGCGCCTGTTCTGTACAACGTGCGCACATTCCAAGTGCAGATTCGCAGATCGTGGTCCTTTATACGTTTGCGGGGGTCGTCAACATTAGGGGGGTTTGGTTTTCCTTTTCTTTGTTTTTATACCCTACACAACTATGTTGTCAGGGTATTATAGCTTTCTGTAGCCCCAAAAGACTGTAACGCGGCGAAATATTGGTCCTAGACCCACCTTTATGTATACCGATCGTCATATCTCGACTAGCTGAGTCGATCTAGACATGTGTGTCCGTTTGTAAACACGATACAGGCCACAGTTATGGACCAATCTTCACGAAATTTTGCATGTAGGATGGGTTCTGGCCAATGAAGACCCCTATTGTTTTTGGAAAAGATCGGTTAATATTTAGGGGATGAAATGGACCAAAAACTTTTTTTGTCGGT
This sequence comes from Musca vetustissima, assembly GCF_032173495.1. Taxonomy (NCBI): domain Eukaryota; kingdom Metazoa; phylum Arthropoda; class Insecta; order Diptera; family Muscidae; genus Musca; species Musca vetustissima. The sequence goes on from NW_026872419.1 coordinate 5,993, forward strand.
TTTTCTCGTCGCTCCAGAGGCCGCAATTATTGCCCAAACACCCCGATGGAGAAGGCGATCAGACCAAAGAATAAGCATTCCTGTTTTGATAAAGATCGGTCAATATTTAGCGGGTCAAATGGAACCTGACTTTGGTTTGAAAAATTACAAAATCTTTATTCTGGGGCATATATACTTGCTCCTGAAGGACATATGCCCGAGAAGTTGATAGTATATCCAAGAAGAGTTGTTGACTTTCAAATTAATACCAATTATATGACTGTATGTACTCTGATATGGGAGTTATCCGTAATTAGGTAAAGATGACTATGTGCTTAGTATTACTATTACTCCAATAGAGGACTGAAATGTCGCGTTGATCGCTTTGAAATTGTACATGAAGTTCCGCCTATGGTCAAGGACGACGCCTATAGTTTTCGGTGAAGTTGAGATTTCATTCAGGGGTGCAATGAACAGAAAACTTTAATTTTGTCAGATTTTCTAGTCGTTCTAGTGGTAATTATTATAGCAGAACATCACATATTTCACAAGGTGAAGGGGATCTGGCCAAATACTTATATCGGCTGTTTAGATGATGATCGGTCAAAAACCTAAAGTGACCAAATATAAATACGTGCAAATATCACGAAATACTGCCCAGGTTCAGAATATAGAACCGCAGAAAATTTGCTTTTCGTGGTAGTTGTTTAGTGTAACATATGGTCGGCCCCGTCCGACTATACTGCTCCGCTCACTGGTTTCATAGTAGGTTGGGTTTTCCGAGATTGGGCAACTAACCATGAGAAACGAATCTTTAGAGATCCGTATAGTCCATGACGCGTATTACATCAGGATTCAGTTGTAGTCCATTAATGGGCTTAAAACGAAATTCGGATATAGTCATAATTCGCTTAGAGTCCACAAAAATTGTGTAACTATAGTTGTGGACTATAAACCAAAACTACTGTACATGTATGCCGCACCGTAATCTGAAAAATTCTTCATGATCCTACTAATATACAAACTAGCTTACGAACTTTCTTCTTCATAATGAAAATATTATTTATGAATCAGCCCTTTAAATTATTTTTCCAAAAGAAAGAAAACATATTTACATATGAAAGAAAAAATAACAACACACGCTATTATTATTTTTCCTCTTTTTACAATGTATTTATTCACTTGCCACAAGAAACCTAACGATGAAAACTTATTATAATTCTGCAAAACAATAAGCAACCATTTCTGCATACAGAAAAAAAGGAAAATGCTCACTTTTTTACAACAGGCATAACGTTTTGCATATAAACAGCAAAACACGCTGACATTCCATTCATGGAAATAACAAAGCTTGGTTGTTGTTTACATTTACAAAGAAGAAAAACCAACCATCTGAGCATCCGAGCTCGTATATGTATGAATATGTGCATACCCGGGTATTTGTATTTATTTGCGGGAGCGTGTGTGTGTGATTCACACATATCTTGACATTCATTAAAAATTATGTTTACCTCACGACAACCTTGACCTACGGCAATGTAAACAAAAAGTCATAACCACTTGGGGGGTTTTCCTCAGCGTTATTAAAAACCAAAATGAGTTTTAAGAACTGTTTATCGGTAAGCAGTTATGGAGGTTAGTTTATCGGTTACCCTAAGTACACGTATGACGGTAATTTTTCCAAAATAGTTTCTTAGAGGCATTACGAATATTTTTATATAATTTTCACCTACGACCCTGGGTAAAATGGCAGTTCCACAATAGAGCCAGTAAAATTTTATGGAATTCCAAAATTAAAATGCCACATTTCTCCCCTTTTGTTTTTATTTATTTATTTTTTTTTTTAATTTCAAAATAAAAAACTCTTCAATTTGCCTCCTATAATTAAATAAAATTGTTCTAAATGCGAATTTCCTTTTAAATTGCCTTTTGCCATTTACACCACCAACCAAGATGACTTATGGCAGCAGCTGCTGCTCGCTGGTGTTAAACTTAACGAACTGTGAATGCTGATTGTGTGGGAATAGTTATTTGTTGTTGTTGTTATTCTCCTTGCCGTTGAATGTAAATATGCTGGTCTATTTTACACTCTTCTATACTCAAGGGTTATTATATTTTTATGTGCTAAGTAAGATACAACTACGATATATTTTCTTCTGCTTTCCTTTTCCCATGAACTTCAGTTTGTGCACTTTAACTTGACACCAGGAAGCAACAATCGACTAAACAACCCAGATCGGTTTCTTATTTATATACACTATACTACATACATACAAACAAACATAAAATTTTATGACTTTGGAATCTATGAACTTGTGGTTGAATGTGTGTTACGTGAAATCCTTGGAGACAATAGGTGAAACTTGTCTGATATTAAAGAAAAATATTTGTAAAGAATTTTTTTTCAATGATTTTTTTAAGAATATTTTTTTCAGGGATTATTATCACAGGCGTGGATATTTTAAGACTATTTTTTCAGGGATAATAAACGGCGTGGATTTTTTAAGAATACTTTTCAAGGTTCTATTCTAGGCGTGGATTTTTGAACAATATTTTTTTAAGGGTCTATTCTAGGCGTGGATTTTTAAACAATATTTTTTCACGGTTCTATTCTAGGCATGGATTTTTAAACAATATTTTTATGGGTCTATTCTAGGCGTGTATTTTTAAACAATATTTTTTAAGGGTCTATTCTAGGCGTGGATTTTTAAACGATATTTTTTTAAGGGTTTATTCTCGGCGTGGATTTTTAAATAATATTTTTCAAGGGTCTATTCTAAGCGTGGATTTTTAAATAATATTTTTCAAGGGTCTATTCTAAGCGTGGATTTTCAAACAATATTTTTTAAGAGTCTGTAGGAGGCGTGATCAATCCATTAAAATAGTCAGCTAATATATGCCGCGAGTTCACCCATAATAACTATAAAAATGGGTTTAGGCGTTCGGTTAGTTGCCCACACTCGGAAAAACTACTAAGAAAAAGCAACGAAAAATAAAATCAAACTCCCCAAAAACGCGAAGTTCTTCTACATCAGTCTTAGTTGCGCCCATGCTCCGACCGATGACAAAGATGAGCAGACCAAAGACATATTTTACGAGCGCCTAGAAACAGCATATGACCGCTACCCTGGCCATGACATAAAAAGTCTGCTAGGAGATTTTAATGCAAAAATCGGAAGGGAAAATATTTTTGGCCTCACCGTCACAAAATTCAGCCTCCACGAAGAAACATTCGTCAACGGCATGAAGTTGATTGACTACGCCGCGGCAAAAAATATGGTAGTGTAAGTAAATCAGACGATTACGCACTGCATTATAGCTGCCATGAAACGAGACATGAATTTGGCTGCGGATTTATGGTTCACAGGAGAATAAAGGACTTCGTCTCCAGATTCACTCTAGTAGATGAGCGAATTGCTATAAGCCGTATAAAAGCGAAGTTCTTCTACATCGGTCTTATTTGCGCCCATGCTCCGACCGATGACAAAGATGAGCAGACCAAAGACATATTTTACGAGCGCCTAGAAACAGCCTATGACCGCTGCTCTGGCCATGACATTAAAATTCTGCTAGGAGATTTTAATGCAAAAATCGGAAGGGAAAATATTTTTGGCCCCACCGTCGCAAAATTCAGCATCCATGAAGAAACATCCGTCAACGGCATGAGGTTGATTGACTACGCCGCAGCAAAAAAAAAAATTGGTAGTTAGTAGCACCAGGTTCAAGCATCTTGACATACACAAGGCCACCGGGATTTCTCCTGATCAAGCAACGAGAAATCAAATTGATCAGCCCTATCCGTTCCGAGGTGTTTAAAGCCATGTCTGCGTTCGACATTCCTGCAATGTCGAACGCCATGTCTGCTTTCGACATTCCTGATAACTTTAAGTGGCACAAGGTCAGCTGTTAAAGTCGGAATGGACCTCTCGTAGCCCCCTTAATACCGAACGAGGATTCAGACAAGGTGACAATTTGTCTTGTGATCTTTATAACATCCTGCTGGAAAAACAGAAATGGCACTATGTACACCAAACAACACATGTTACTCGCCTACACCGATGACATCGATATAATGGGTCGAACATTGAGAGCGGTAACAGCCACATTTGAACAAATTGAGAAGGAGTCTGCCAAAGTGGGTCTGGCAGTAAATGGCGAGAAGAGCAAGCTGATATACCTTGCTACCGCCATAAATAAAACTAATGACATCAGTTTTGAAATTCGGAGAAGGATAGTAGTGGCCAACAGATGCTACTATGGTCTAAGTGTTGTTGTTGGTGTAGCAGCTCTATTGCTTTTACACAATGTGCTGAGGTGACAGACGTTGGCCGAGTAAGACTCGGGTCGTTTCGGATCGTACACCCCTCTGTCGTGGAAACGGGTTTAAGTGTTGTTATAGGGATCTGAAGCATGGTTACTCGCGCAAGCTGATGAGGCAGCTCTTGGGGTGTTTGTTAGAAAAATTCTCCGAAAGAGCTATGTGCCAATCTGAATCGACGGTGAATATCGGCGTCGAATGAACCACGAGCTTTACAGTCTATACGCGGACATCGACATAGTCACTCAGTCGTACCATGTGCCATGATCAGCGAATGAATGAAGGGAAAGGTCACGAATTAGATCGAAAGACTAAGTAGAAAACAACATCTTGGAACATGGTCTTTCAAATTGGAGGAGATGCGCACAAGACCGACGCGCTTGGAAATCTTTTTTAAGCTCGGCTAATGGAACAACCGTTCTGTAACAAGCCAGCTAAGTATGTAATTATAAAAAGTGTGATTGTTTTTAAGAATACTTTTTAGGGGTTATAAAAGGCGCGCATTTTTTAAAGAATATTTTTTCAGGGATTAGGGATTTTTTAATAATATTTTTTCAAGGGTCTATAAAAGGCGTGCACCACTTAAAGTAATTTTTTTGAAGAGTCTATAGGTGTGGATTTTTTAAAGTTTTTTTTTTAATATTTTGTCAAGGGTCTATGGAAGGCGTGGGTTTTTTTTTAAATATTTTTTAAGGAGTACAGCGCTAGGAGTGGATTTGTTAAAGAAAGGTACTTATTTGGTAATTTTTCGACATACTCCCAATAGAGAAGAAATTTTATTTAAAGGGTAGTTTATTAGTTTCAATAATTTAACCTTAAAATGCGACAAGTCGTTTAACATTGTCAATTGGAGGTTTTTGTTAAACGCACACAATTTATCTCTACACATATTAAAGAGACAGGTGAAAATACATATGACAAACAAGTTGGAAATATTATTTATGGGTAAAGAAGAATAATTTACAAAACAAAAATATTTGTTTCTGGGGTTTGAAAAGTATTTGTTCTATAAATTACTAAAAAGGTGTAAGCGTTCGTTTTCCTTCCTCTTAAAACTCTTGACCTACTTTAACGAATACAAAAAAAAAAACATTCATATTTCCTTTCGAATGTGACACAGTGCTTTGTTGTCGTTTTCATTCATATGCGGCATAATTTCCTTCTATTTTTTTTGCCACAGGATATACCAGCAACTGTTTGACATCCAACATTCAATCCACTTCGTGCTGCTAAATAGGAGTACACACTCAACAGTCATAAATTATTCATTGCTCATAGCTTCCTGTGTTCCTTGTGTTCGTTTTGGTATGCGAGGAGTGATGATTAATTGTCCATAAGTTCAACACTAATTTCAACGATAAATTAATTTGGATTTTATGCAAATTTCAATTTTGCTCTTGTCATTCAACGCTGTGGCAAAAAATTCAAACTTGACCAGGGAGGGAATTTCGGTAATTTATCACGTTCACAAAATTATGATAATTAATTTCTGTTCATAAAAATATTTATATTTAAATAATACTGTAGTTCATATAAGTTGAATGAGCTCTGATTTGAATATATTATCATGTTTGTTTTTGTACTATGAATGACCTATGGAATATCCTTGACTCACTTCGAGATGTAGTACAGGGTTGCCCATATTCGACGGACACATGTTTTCTTGAGCGCGTTTTTCAACCGAAATGTCTGAAATTTTGTATTTTGTAGCCGTATATGGAAAAACATCTCCCTACCAAAAATTATTAATAGTCAACCCCTTTTAGGCGTAGTCCCCACATAACCCCATTTTTATACGCTCCACCATAGTATGGAGGGTATATTCATTTTGTCATTCCGTTTGTAACTCACCGAAATATTCATTTACGACCCTATAAAGTATATATATTCTTGATCAGGGTAAAATTCTAAGACGATCTAGCCATGTCCGTCCGTCGGTCCGTCTGTTGTAATCATGCTATCTTCCGAAGGAATTGAGATAGGGTGCTGAAATTTTGCATAGGGTTGACTTTTGTCTGCAGGCAGGCCAAGTTCGAAGATGAGATATATCGGTCCACGTTTAAGCATAGCTCCCATATAAGGGTACCCCCCAATTTTCGGTATTTTGGAGTTCTTTATCGCGTTTTTCAACCGAATTCGCTGAAATTTGGTACATTGTGTTCTTGTTGGGTGCTAAATGTCTCCACAAAAAATTATAAATATAGGTCCACTTTTTCTGGAAGCCCCCATATAACGGTACCTTTAATTTTCAGTATTTCGGGGGTTTTAATTTCGTATTTTTCCACCGAATTGGCAGCAAAGAAAAAAATAAAAATTTGGCGGTTGGCAATGTTAATCATTTAATTTGTTCCTAGTAGATTTGTTTACATCAATTTTTGAATATGAATATCTCTCAAATGGCCGCCTCTGGCGTTGATGATGAATTGTGCCCTTTTTGCTGCATTTTCCATCGAATTTTTCCCAAGATTTCGGCCGGAATAGCGGCTATTTCTTCAAGAATGTTGTCCTTGGGCTCTTCTACGGTCATTCCAAATCACCACTTTTCGACATCAATCGGCCCGGAAACAAATTCTTCAGAAAGTCGATTGTTATGCGACTTGTGTGCGGTGAAGCGCCGTCTTGTTGAAACCAGAACTGCCTCATACGCTTTCGACGAATAATTGGCATCGCAAAATTGGTCATCATGTTGCGATAACGCTCCTGATTGATGGTAACAGCATGGCCATTTTCATTTTGGAAGAAAAACGGCCCAATTACCGTTTTCGCACTAACGCCGCACCAAACTGTGACTTTTTCGTCATGAAGAGGCATTTCTTGAATCTCCTGAATCTCTCCTCCTCAGTGGCGTAAAAACGGCAATTTTGCTTATTTACGATCCCATTCAATGTGAAATGGGCTTCATCGGACATGATAATTTTGTTCCAAAATTGCTCGTCATCTTCGGCCATTTCGATGACTCTTTGGGCCCATTCCAATCGACGAGGCTTGTCCGCAGGCAAAATTCTTTGCGTCAATTGAATTTTGTACGGGAACAAATGCAAATCAATGCGAATAATCCGTTGTAAAGTGGACCGAGCCATGCCCAACTGCTGAGAACGGTGTTTTTGGGAT